>NC_069501.1:45824358-45874358 GCF_027579735.1 Bombina bombina
TTGAAGAAGGATTTGGACACAATGATGGAACAACAATCTCTTGATTGATATTCCTGTTAGAAACCACCTTAGGTAAAAACCCAGGTTTGGTACGCAGAACTACCTTGTCTGAATGAAAAATCAGATAAGGAGAATCACAATGTAAGGCAGATAACTCAGAGACTCTTCGAGCCGAGGAAATAGCCATCAAAAACAGAACTTTCCAAGATAAAAGTTTAATATCAATGGAATGAAGGGGTTCAAACGGAACTCCCTGAAGAACTTTAAGAACCAAGTTTAAGCTCCACGGAGGAGCAACAGTTTTAAACACAGGCTTAATCCTAACCAAAGCCTTACAAAATGCCTGGATGTCTGGAACTTCTGCCAGACGCTTGTGCAAAAGAATAGACAGAGCAGAGATCTGCCCTTTTAAAGAACTAGCTGATAAGCCTTTGTCCAAACCCTCTTGGAGAAAGGACAATATCTTAGGAATCCTAACCTTACTCCATGAGTAACTCTTGGATTCACACCAATAAAGGTATTCACGCCATATCTTATGGTAGATTTTCCTGGTGACAGGCTTCCGAGCCTGTATTAAGGTATCAATGACTGACTCGGAGAAGCCACGCCTTGATAGAATCAAGCGTTCAATCTCCATGTAGTCAGTCTCAGAGAAATTAGATTTGGATGATTGAAAGGACCTTGTATTAGAAGGTCCTGCCTCAGAGGCAGAGTCCATGGTGGAAGAGATGACATGTCCACTAGGTCTGCATACCAGGTCCTGCGTGGCCACGCAGGCGCTATCAAAATCACTGATGCTCTTTCCTGTTTGATTTTGGCAATCAGTCGAGGGAGCAGAGGAAACGGTGGAAACACATAGGCCAGGTTGAAGAACCAAGGAGCTGCTAGAGCATCTATCAGCGTTGCTCCCGGGTCCCTGGACCTGGATACGTAACAAGGAAGCTTGGCGTTCTGGCGAGACGCCATGAGATCCAGTTCTGGTTTGCCCCAACGAAGGACCAGTTGAGCAAACACCTCCGGATGGAGTTCCCACTCCCCCGGATGAAAAGTCTGACGACTTAGAAAATCCACCTCCCAGTTCTCTACGCCTGGGATGTGGATCGCTGACAGGTGGCAAGAGTGAGACTCTGCCCAGCGAATTATCTTTGAGACTTCTAACATCGCTAGGGAACTCCTGGTTCCCCCTTGATGGTTGATGTAAGCAACAGTCGTGATGTTGTCCGACTGAAATCTGATGAACCTCAGTGTTGCTAACTGAGGCCAAGCTAGAAGAGCATTGAATATTGCTCTTAACTCCAGAATATTTATTGGGAGGAGTTTCTCCTCCTGAGTCCACGATCCCTGAGCCTTCAGGGAGTTCCAGACTGCGCCCCAACCTAGAAGGCTGGCATCTGTTGTTACAATCGTCCAATCTGGCCTGCGAAAGGTCATACCCTTGGACAGATGGACCCGAGAAAGCCACCAGAGAAGAGAATCTCTGGTCTCTTGATCCAGATTTAGTAGAGGGGACAAATCTGAGTAATCCCCATTCCACTGACTTAGCATGCATAATTGCAGCGGTCTAAGATGCAGGCGCGCAAATGGCACTATGTCCATTGCCGCTACCATTAAGCCGATTACTTCCATGCACTGAGCCACTGACGGGCGTGGAATGGAATGAAGGACACGGCAAGCATTTAGAAGTTTTGATAACCTGGACTCCGTCAGGTAAATTTTCATCTCTACAGAATCTATAAGAGTCCCCAGGAAGGAGACTCTTGTGAGTGGTGATAGAGAACTCTTTTCCACGTTCACTTTCCACCCATGCGACCTCAGAAATGCCAGAACTATCTCTGTATGAGACTTGGCAATTTGAAAGCTTGACGCCTGTATCAGGATGTCGTCTAGATACGGAGCCACCGCTATGCCTCGCGGTCTTAGAACCGCTAGAAGTGAGCCCAGAACCTTTGTAAAAATTCTCGGGGCAGTAGCTAACCCGAAGGGAAGAGCTACAAATTGGTAATGCCTGTCTAGAAAGGCAAACCTTAGGAACCGATGATGATCTTTGTGAATCGGTATGTGAAGGTAAGCATCCTTTAAGTCCACTGTGGTCATGAACTGACCCTCTTGGATCATGGGTAGGAGGGTCCGAATAGTTTCCATTTTGAATGATGGAACTCTGAGGAATTTGTTTAAGATCTTTAGATCCAAGATTGGTCTGAAGGTTCCCTCTTTCTTGGGAACCACAAACAGATTTGAATAAAAGCCCTGTCCTTGTTCCGTCTGCGGAACTGGATGGATCACTCCCATTACTAGGAGGTTCTGCACACAGCTTAGGAATGCCTCTTTCTTTATCAGGTTTTCTGATAACCTTGAAAGATGAAATCTCCCTTGTGGAGGAGAAGCTTTGAAGTCCAGAAGATATCCCTGAGATATGATCTCCAACGCCCAGGGATCCTGAACATCTCTTGCCCACGCCTGGGCGAAGAGAGAAAGTCTGCCCCCCACTAGATCCGTTTCCGGATAGGGGGCCGTTCCTTCATGCTGTCTTGGGGGCAGCAGCAGGCTTTCTGGTCTGCTTGCCCTTGTTCCAGGACTGGTTAGGTTTCCAGGCCTGTCTGGAATGAGCAACAGTTCCCTCTTGTTTTGAAGCAGAGGAAGTTGATGCTGCTCCTGCCTTGAAATTTCGAAAGGCACGAAAATTAGACTGTTTGGCCTTTGATTTGGCCCTGTCCTGAGGAAGGGTATGACCCTTACCTCCAGTAATGTCAGCAATAATTTCTTTCAAGCCAGGCCCAAATAAGGTCTGCCCCTTGAAAGGAATGTTAAGTAATTTAGATTTAGAAGTCACGTCAGCTGACCAGGATTTAAGCCATAGCGCCCTACGTGCCTGGATGGCGAATCCGGAATTCTTAGCCGTTAGTTTAGTCAAATGAACAATGGCATCAGAAACAAATGAGTTAGCTAGCTTAAGCGATCTAAGCTTGTCAATAATTTCATCCAATGGAGCTGTATGAATGGCCTCTTCCAGGGCCTCAAACCAGAATGCCGCCGCAGCAGTGACAGGTGCAATGCATGCAAGGGGCTGTAAAATAAAACCTTGTTGAATAAACATTTTCTTAAGGTAACCCTCCAATTTTTTATCCATGGGATCTGAAAAAGCACAACTGTCCTCAACCGGGATAGTGGTACGCTTTGCTAAAGTAGAAACTGCTCCCTCCACCTTAGGGACCATCTGCCATAAGTCCCATGTAGTGGCGTCTATTGGGAACATTTTTCTAAATATAGGAGGTGGGGAAAAGGGCACACCGGGTCTATCCCACTCCTTGCTAATAATTTCTGTAAGCCTTTTAGGTATAGGGAAAACTTCAGTACACACCGGCACCGCATAGTATCTATCCAGCCTACACAATTTCTCTGGAATTGCAACTGTGTTACAGTCATTCAGAGCAGCTAATACCTCCCCAAGCAATACACGGAGGTTCTCAAGCTTAAATTTAAAATTAGAAATCTCTGAATCAGGTTTCCCCGAGTCAGAGACGTCACCCACAGAATGAAGCTCACCGTCCTCATGTTCTGCATACTGTGACGCAGTATCAGACATGGCTCTTACAGCACCTGCGAGCTCTGCATCTCTCCTAATCCCAGAGCTATCGCGCTTGCCTCTGAATTCAGGCAATCTAGATAATACCTCTGACAGGGTATTATTCATGATTGCAGCCATGTCCTGCAAGGTAATCGCTATGGGCGTCCCTGATGTACTTGGCGCCATACTAGCGTGTGTCCCCTGAGCGGGAGGTGAAGGTTCTGACACGTGGGGAGAGTTAGTCGACATAACTTCCCCCTCGACAGAATCCTCTGGTGATAATTCTTTTATAGATAAATACTGATCTTTATTATTTAAAGTGAAATCAATACATTTAGTACACAATCTCCTATGGGGCTCCACCATGGCTTTCAAACATAAGTAGATTCATCTGTGTCAGACATGTTTAAACAGACTAGCAATGAAACTAGCAAGCTTGGAAAACACTTTAAAACAAGTTTACAAGCAATATAAGAAACGCTACTGCGCCTTTAAGAAACACAAAATTTGCCCAAATTTGAAATAACAGTGAAAAAATGCAGTTACACTAACGAAATTTTCACAGTGTATGTAATAAGTTAGCAGAGCATTGCACCCACTTGCAAATGGATGATTAACCCCTTAATACCAAAAACAGAATAACAATTGACAAAAAACGTTTTTAAACAGTCACAACAACTGCCACAGCTCTACTGTGGCTTTTTACCTCCCTCAATACGACTTTTGAAGCCTTTTGAGCCCTCCAGAGAAGTCCTGGATCATGCAGGAAGAAGCTGGATGTCTGTGTCTGTATTTTTTGCTATGCAAAAAAATGAAAAAATAGGCCCCTCCCACTCATATTACAACAGTGGGAAGCCTCATGGAACTGTTTCTAGGCAGAATTCAAGCCAGCCATGTGGAAAAAACTAGGCCCCAATACGTTTTATCACCAAACATATGTTATAAACGATTAAACATGCCAGCAAACATTTTAAAATACATTTTTATAAGAGTATGTATCTCTATTAATAAGCCTGATACCAGTCGCTATCACTGCATTTAAGGCTTTACTTACATTACTTCGGTATCAGCAGCATTTTCTAGCAAATTCCATCCCTAGAAAAATATTTTAACTGCACATACCTTTTTTGCAGGAAAACCTGCACGCCATCCCCCTCTGAAGTACCTCACTCCTCAGAATATGTGAGAACAGCAAATGGATCTTAGTTACTTCTGCTAAGATCATAGGAAACGCAGGTAGATTCTTCTTCTAAATACTGCCTGAGATAAACAGTACACTCCGGTACCATTTAAAAATAACAAACTTTTGATTGAAGAAATAAACTAAGTATAAAACACCACAGTCCTCTCACGACCTCCATCTATGTTGAGGGTTGCAAGAGAATGACTGGATATGACAGTGAGGGGAGGAGCTATATAGCAGCTCTGCTGTGGGTGATCCTCTTGCAACTTCCTGTTGGGAAGGAGAATATCCCATAAGTAATGGATGATCCGTGGACTGGATACACTTAACAAGAGAAAGAGAATTGGGTCAGCGAGCTGTCCAAAGCGAGTTAAGGAAATTAATAAATGACTCATTTTGTCAGTATTCTTTCATTTTCTTTTGCTGGTGCATTCATTCCGATATTCATTTTCAGTTACAAAAATCGGATTTTCGTTACGGATGTGAATTCAAGCAACAGTGCCATGATACAATACTGCATTCAAGAAACAGTGCCATGATACAATACTGCATTCAAGCAACAGTGCCATAATACAATACTGCATTCAAGCAACAGTGCCATAATACAATACTGCATTCAAGCAACAGTGCCATAATACAATACTGCATTCAAGCAACAGTGCCATAATACTATACTGCATTCAAGCAACAGTGCCATAATACAATACTGCATTCAAGCAACAGTGCCATAATACAATACTGCATTCAAGCAACAGTGCCATAATACAATACTGCATTCAAGCAACAGTGCCATAATACAATACTGCATTCAAGCAACAGTGCCATAATACAATACTGCATTCAAGCAACAGTGCCATAATACAATACTGCATTCAAGCAACAGGAAACGCAGGTAGATTCTTCTTCTAAATACTGCCTGAGATAAACAGTACACTCCGGTACCATTTAAAAATAACAAACTTTTGATTGAAGAAATAAACTAAGTATAAAACACCACAGTCCTCTCACGACCTCCATCTATGTTGAGGGTTGCAAGAGAATGACTGGATATGACAGTGAGGGGAGGAGCTATATAGCAGCTCTGCTGTGGGTGATCCTCTTGCAACTTCCTGTTGGGAAGGAGAATATCCCATAAGTAATGGATGATCCGTGGACTGGATACACTTAACAAGAGAAAGAGAATTGGGTCAGCGAGCTGTCCAAAGCGAGTTAAGGAAATTAATAAATGACTCATTTTGTCAGTATTCTTTCATTTTCTTTTGCTGGTGCATTCATTCCGATATTCATTTTCAGTTACAAAAATCGGATTTTCGTTACGGATGTGAATTCAAGCAACAGTGCCATGATACAATACTGCATTCAAGCAACAGTGCCATGATACAATACTGCATTCAAGCAACAGTGCCATAATACAATACTGCATTCAAGCAACAGTGCCATAATACAATACTGCATTCAAGCAACAGTGCCATAATACAATACTGCATTCAAGCAACAGTGCCATAATACTATACTGCATTCAAGCAACAGTGCCATAATACAATACTGCATTCAAGCAACAGTGCCATAATACAATACTGCATTCAAGCAACAGTGCCATAATACAATACTGCATTCAAGCAAAAGTGCCATAATACAATACTGCATTCAAGCAACAGTGCCATAATACAATACTGCATTCAAGCAACAGTGCCATAATACAATACTGCATCCAAGAAACAGTGCCATAATACAATACTGCATTCCAGCAACAGTGCCATAATACAATACTGCATTCAAGCAACAGTGCCATAATACAATACTGCATTCAAGCAACAGTGCCATAATACAATACTGCATTCAAGCAACAGTGCCATAATACAATACTGCATTCAAGCAACAGTGCCATAATACAATACTGCATTCAAGCAACAGTGCCATAATACAATACTGCATTCAAGCAACAGTGCCATAATACAATACTGCATTCAAGCAACAGTGCCATAATACAATACTGCATTCAAGCAACAGTGCCATAATACAATACTGCATTCAAGCAACAGTGCCATAATACAATACTGCATTCAAGCAACAGTGCCATAATACAATACTGCATTCAAGCAACAGTGCCATAATACAATACTGCATTCAAGCAACAGTGCCATAATACAATACTGCATTCAAGCAACAGTGCCATAATACAGATACTGCATTCAAGCAACAGTGCCATAATACAATACTGCATTCAAGCAACAGTGCCATAATACAATACTGCATTCAAGCACAGTGCCATAATACAATACGTACATTCACGCAGCAGTGTCCATAATACAATACTGCATTCAAGCAGCAGTGCCATAAATACAATACTGCATTCAAGCAACAGTGCCATAATACAATATCTGCATTCAACAACAGTGCCATTATACAATACTGCATTCAAGCAACAGTGCCATAATTCAGTAATACTGCCATTCAGCTGCAGGTGCCAAATACAATACTGCATTCAAGCAACAGTGACATAATACAATACTGCATTCAAGCAACAGTGCCATAATACAATACTGCATTCAAGCAACAGTGCCATGATACAATACTGCATTCAAGCAACAGTACCATAATACAATACTGCATTCAAGCAACAGTGCCATAATACAATACTGCATTCAAGCAACAGTGCCATAATACAATAATGCATTCAAGCAACAGTGCCATAATACAATACTGCATTAAAGCAGCAGTGCCATAATACAATACTGCATTCAAGCAACAGTGCCATAATACAATACTGCATTCAAGCAACAGTGCCATAATACAATACTGCATTCAAGCAACAGTGCCATAATACAATACTGCATTCAAGCAACAGTGCCATAATACAATACTGCATTCAAGCAACAGTGCCATAATACAATACTGCATTCAAGCAACAGTGCCATAATACAATACTGCATTCAAGCAGCAGTGCCATAATACAATACTGCATTCAAGCAACAGTGCCATAATACAATACTGCATTCAAGCAGCAGTGCCATAATACAATACTGCATTCAAGCAACAGTGCCATAATACAATACTGCATTCAAGCAACAGTGCCATAATACAATACTGCATTCAAGCAACAGTGCCATAATACAATACTGCATTCAAGCAACAGTGCCATAATACAATACTGCATTCAAGCAACAGTGCCATAATACAATACTGCATTCAAGCAACAGTGCCATAATACAATACTGCATTCAAGCAACAGTGCCATAATACAATACTGCATTCAAGCAACAGTGCCATAATACAATACTGCATTCAAGCAACAGTGCCATAATACAATACTGCATTCAAGCAGCAGTGCCATAATACAATACTGCATTCAAGCAACAGTGCCATAATACAATACTGCATTCAAGCAACAGTGCCATAATACAATACTGCATTCAAGCAACAATGCCATAATACAATACTGCATTCAAGCAACAGTGCCATAATACAATACTGCATTCAAGCAGCAGAGCCATAATACAATACTACATTCAAGCAACAGTGCCATAATACAATAATGCATTCAAGCAACAGTGCCATAATACAATACTGCATTCAAGCAACAGTGCCATAATACAATACTGCATTCAAGCAGCAGAGCCATAATACAATACTGCATTCAAGCAACAGTGCCATAATACAATACTGCATTCAAGCAACACTGCCATAATACAATACTGCATTCAAGCGACAGTGCCATTATACAATACTGCATTCAAGCAACAGTGCCATAATACAATACTGCATTCAAGCAACAGTACCATAATACAATACTGCATTCAAGCAACAGTGCCATTATACAATACTGCATTCAATAAACAGTGCCATAATACAATACTGCATTCAAGCAACAGTGCCATAATACAATACTGCATTCAAGCAACAGTGCCATAATACAATAATGCATTCAAGCAACAGTGCCATAATACAATACTGCATTCAAGCAACAGTGCCATAATACAATACTGCATTCAAGCAACAGTACCATAACACAATACTGCATTCAAGCAACAGTAACATAATACAATACTGCATTCAAGCAACAGTGCCATAATAAAATAATGCATTCAAGCAACAGTGCCATTATACAATACTGCATTCAATCAACAGTGCCATAATACAATACTGCATTCAAGCAACAGTGCCATAATACAATACTGCATTCAAGCAACAGTGCCATGATACAATACTGCATTCAAGCAACAGTGCCATAATACAATACTGCATTCAAGCAACAGTGCCATTATACAATACTGCATTCAAGCAGCAGTGCCATAATACAATACTGCATTCAAGCAACAGTGCCATAATACAATACTGTATTCAAGCAGCAGTGCCATAATACAATACTGCATTCAAGCAACAGTGCCATAATACAATACTGCATTCAAGCAACAGTGCCATAATACAATACTGCATTCAAGCAACAGTGCCATAATACAATACTGCATTCAAGCAACAGTGCCATAATACAATACAGGTAGCCCTCAGTTTACGCCGGGGTTAGGTTCCAGAAGGAATGGTTGTAAATCGAAACCGTTGTAAATTGAAACCCAGTTTATAATGTAAGTCAAAGGGAAGTGAGGGAGATAGGTTCCAGGCCCCTCTCAAAATTGTCATAAATAACACCTAATACATTATTTTTAAAGCTTTGAAATGAAGACTTTAAATGCTAAACAGCAATATAAACCAAATAAAATAATCACACAACACAGACTTCACTTGCATTTTTCTGCAAAGTTATTTCTATGCATTCCAATCTGGACTGATTTATAGACAGGAAGATCTTGTTCCTTTGAAATCTGCTCAATAGCTCAGGTCTGGTTAAACTGATTAATTTCAGCTTGCTTGGCTTTGCTGCAACACAAGCGGACAGCTCCACCTACTGGCTATTTTAATAAATGCACTGCTTCTCAATGCTTTTCAATAGCAGTCACATGACTGGAAAAAAAGGTTGTTATTCTGAAACGGTGTAAATTGAACCATTGTAAAACGAGGGCCACCTGTACTGCATTCAAGCAGCAGTGCCATAATACAATACTGCATTTAAGCAACAGTGCCATAATACAATACTGCATTCAAGCAGAAGTGCCATAATACAATACTGCATTCAAGTAACAGTGCCATAATACAATACTGCATTCAAGCAACAATGCCATAATACAATACTGCATTCAAGCAACAGTGCCATAATACAATACTGCATTCAAGCAACAGTGCCATAATACAATACTGCATTCAAGCAGCAGAGACATAATACAATACTGCATTCAAGCAACAGTGCCATAATACAATAATGCATTCAAGCAACAGTGCCATAATACAATAATGCATTCAAGCAACAGTGCCATAATACAATACTGCATTCAAGCAACAATGCCATAATACAATACTGCATTCAAGCAACAGTGCCATAATACAATACTGCATTCAAGCAGCAGAGCCATAATACAATACTGCATTCAAGCAACAGTGCCATAATACAATAATGCATTCAATCAACAGTGCCATAATACAATACTGCATTCAAGCAACAGTACCATAATACAATACTGCATTTAAGCAGCAGAGCCATAATACAATACTGCATTCAAGCAACAGTGCCATAATACAATACTGCATTCAAGCAACAGTGCCATAATACAATAATGCATTCAAGCAACAGTGCCATAATACAATACTGCATTTAATCAACAGTGCCATAATACAATACTGCATTCAAGCAACAGTGCCATAATACAATACTGCATTCAAGCAACAGTGCCATAATACAATACTGCATTCAAGCAACAGTGCCATAATACAATACTGCATTCAAGCAACAGTGCCATAATACAATACTGCATTCAAGCAGCAGTGCCATAATACAATACTGCATTCAAGCAACAGTGCCATAATACAATACTGCATTCAAGCAGCAGTGCCATAATACAATACTGCATTCAAGCAACAGTGCCATAATACAATACTGCATTCAAGCAACAGAGCCATAATACAATACTGCATTTAATCAACAGTGCCATAATACAATACTGCATTCAAGCAACAGTGCCATAATACAATACTGCATTCAAGCAACAGTGCCATTATACAATACTGCATTCAAGCAGCAGTGCCATAATACAATACTGCATTCCAGCAACAGTGCCATAATACAATACTGCATTCAAGCAACAGTGCGATAATACAGTACTGCATTCAAGCAACAGTGCCATAATACAATACTGCATTCAAGCAACAGTGCCATGAATACAATAATGCATTCAAGCAACAGTGCCATAATACAATACTGCATTCAAGCAACAGTGCCATAATACAATACTGCATTCAAGCAACAGTGCCATAATACAATACTGCATTCAAGCAACAGTGCCATAATACAATACTGCATTCAAGCAACAGTGCCATAATACAATACTGCATTCAAGCAACAGTGCCATAATACAATACTGCATTCAAGCAACAGTGCCATAATACAATACTGCATTCAAGCAACAGTGCCATAATACAATACTGCATTCAAGCAACAGTGCCATAATACAATACTGCATTCAAGCAACAGTGCCATAATACAATACTGCATTCAAGCAACAGTGCCATAATACAATACTGCATTCAAGCAACAGTGCCATAATACAATACTGCATTCAAGCAACAGTGCCATAATACAATACTGCATTCAAGCAACAGTACCATAATACAATACTGCATTCAAGCAACAGTGCCATAATACAATACTGCATTCAAGCAACAGTGCCATAATACAATACTGCATTCAAGCAACAGTGCCATAATACAATACTGCATTCAAGCAACAGTGCCATAATACAATACTGCATTCAAGCAACAGTGCCATAATACAATACTGCATTCAAGCAACAGTGCCATAATACAATACTGCATTCAAGCAACAGTGCCATAATACAATACTGCATTCAAGCAACAGTGCCATAATACAATACTGCATTCAAGCAACAGTGCCATAATACAATACTGCATTCAAGCAACAGTGCCATAATACAATACTGCATTCAAGCAACAGTGCCATAATACAATACTGCATTCAAGCAACAGTGCCATAATACAATACTGCATTCAAGCAACAGTGCCATAATACAATAATGCATTCAAGCAACAGTGCCATAATACAATACTGCATTCAAGCAACAGTGCCATAATACAATAATGCATTCAAGCAACAGTGCCATAATACAATACTGCATTCAAGCAACAGTGCCATAATACAATACTGCATTCAAGCAGCAGTGCCATAATACAATACTGCATTCAAGCAACAGTGCCATAATACAATACTGCATTCAAGCAGCAGTACCATAATACAATACTGCATTCAAGCAGCAGTACCATAATACAATACTGCATTCAAGCAGCAGTGCCATAATACAATACTGCATTCAAGCAACAGTGCCATAATACAATAATGCATTCCAGCAACAGTGCCATAATACAATAATGCATTCAAGCAACAGTGCCATAATACAATACTGCATTCAAGCAGCAGTGCCATAATACTTACTGCATTCAAGCAACAGTGCCATAATACAATACTGCATTCAAGCAACAGAGCCATAATACAATACTGCATTTAATCAACAGTGCCATAATACAATACTGCATTCAAGCAACAGTGCCATAATACAATACTGCATTCAAGCAACAGTGCCATTATACAATACTGCATTCAAGCAGCAGTGCCATAATACAATACTGCATTCCAGCAACAGTGCCATAATACAATACTGCATTCAAGCAACAGTGCTATAATACAGTACTGCATTCAAGCAACAGTGCCATAATACAATACTGCATTCAAGCAACAGTGCCATGATACAATAATGCATTCAAGCAACAGTGCCATAATACAATACTGCATTCAAGCAACAGTGCCATAATACAATACTGCATTCAAGCAACAGTGCCATAATACAATACTGCATTCAAGCAACAGTGCCATAATACAATACTGCATTCCAGCAACAGTGCCATAATACAATACTGCATTCAAGCAACAGTGCCATAATACAATAATGCATTCAAGCAACCGTGCCATAATACAATACTGCATTCAAGCAACAGTGCCATAATACAATACTGCATTCAAGCAACAGTGCCATAATACAATACTGCATTCCAGCAACAGTGCCATAATACAATACTGCATTCAAGCAACAGTGCCATAATACAATACTGCATTCCAGCAACAGTGCCATAATACAATACTGCATTCAAGCAACAGTGCCATAATACAATACTGCATTCAAGCAGCAGTACCATAATACAATACTGCATTCAAGCAACAGTGCCATAATACAATACTGCATTCAAGCAACAGTGCCATAATACAATACTGCATTCAATCAACAGTGCCATAATACAATACTGCATTCAAGCAACAGTGCCATAATACAATACTGCATTCAAGCAACAGTGCCATAATACAATACTGCATTCAATCAACAGTGCCATAATACAATACTGCATTCCAGCAACAGTGCCATAATACAATACTGCATTCAAGCAACAGTGTCATAATACAATACTGCATTCAAGCAACAGTGCCATAATACAATACTGCATTCAAGCAACAGTGCCATAATACAATACTGCATTCAAGCAACAGTACCATAATACAATACTGCATTCAAGCAACAGTGCCATAATACAATACTGCATTCAAGCAACAGTGCCATAATAAAATACTGCATTCAAGCAACAGTGCAATAATACAATACTGCATTCAAGCAACAGTGCCATAATATAATACTGCATTCAAGCATAAGTGACATAATACAATACTGCATTCAAGCAACAGTGCCATAATACAATACTGCATTCAAGCAACAATGCCATAATACAATACTGCATTCAAGCAACAGTGCCATAATACAATACTGCATTCAAGCAACAGTGCCATAATACAATACTGCATTCAAGCAGCAGAGCCATAATACAATACTGCATTCAAGCAACAGTGCCATAATACAATAATGCATTCAAGCAACAGTGCCATAATACAATACTGCATTCAAGCAACAATGCCATAATACAATACTGCATTCAAGCAACAGTGCCATAATACAATACTGCATTCAAGCAACAGTACCATAATACAATACTGCATTCAAGCAGCAGTGCCATAATACAATACTGCATTCAAGCAACAGTACCATAATACAATACTGCATTCAAGCAACAGTACCATAATACAATACTGCATTCAAGCAACAGTACCATAATACAATACTGCATTCAAGAAGCAGTGCCATAATACAATACTGCATTCAAGCAACAGTGCCATAATACAATAATGCATTCAAGCAACAGTACCATAATACAATACTGCATTCAATCAGCAGTGCCATAATACAATACTGCATTCAAGCAACAGTGCCATAATACAATACTGCATTCAAGCAACAGTACCATAATACAATACTGCATTCAAGCAACAGTGCCATAATACAATACTGCATTCAAGCAACAGTGCCATAATACAATACTGCATTCAAGCAACAGTACCATAATACAATACTGCATTCAAGCAACAGTGCCATAATACAATACTGCATTCAAGCAACAGTACCATAATACAATACTGCATTCAAGCAGCAGTGCCATAATACAATACTGCATTCAAGCAACAGTGCCATAATACAATAATGCATTCAAGCAACAGTACCATAATACAATACTGCATTCAATCAACAGTGCCATAATACAATACTGCATTCAAGCAACAGTGCCATTATACAATACTGCATTCAAGCAACAATGCCATAATACAATACTGCATTCAAGCAACAGTGCCATTATACAATACTGCATTCAAGCAACAGTGCCATAATACAATACTGCATTCAAGCAGCAGTGCCATAATACAATACTGCATTCAAGCAACAGTGCCATAATACAATACTGCATTCAAGCAGAAGTGCCATAATACAATACTGCATTCAAGCAACAGTGCCATAATACAATACTGCATTCAAGCAACAATGCCATAATACAATACTGCATTCAAGCAACAGTGCCATAATACAATACTGCATTCAAGCAGCAGAGCCATAATACAATACTGCATTCAAGCAACAGTGCCATAATACAATAATGCATTCAAGCAACAGTGCCATAATACAATACTGCATTCAAGCAACAATGCCATAATACAATACTGCATTCAAGCAACAGTGCCATAATACAATACTGCATTCAAGCAGCAGAGCCATAATACAATACTACATTCAAGCAACAGTGCCATAATACAATAATGCATTCAATCAACAGTGCCATAATACAATACTGCATTCAAGCAACAGTACCATAATACAATACTGCATTCAAGCAGCAGAGCCATAATACAATACTGCATTCAAGCAACAGTGCCATAATACAATACTGCATTCAAGCAACACTGCCATAATACAATACTGCATTCAAGCGACAGTGCAATTATACAATACTGCATTCAATCAACAGTGCCATAATACAATACTGCATTCAAGCAACAGTACCATAATACAATACTGCATTCAAGCAACAGTGCCATTATACAATACTGCATTCAATTAACAGTGCCATAATACAATACTGCATTCAAGCAACAGTGCCATAATACAATACTGCATTCAAGCAACAGTGCCATAATACAATAATGCATTCAAGCAACAGTGCCATAATACAATACTGCATTCAAGCAACAGTGCCATAATACAATACTGCATTCAAGCAACAGTACCATAACACAATACTGCATTCAAGCAACAGTAACATAATACAATACTGCATTCAAGCAACAGTGCCATAATAAAATAATGCATTCAAGCAACAGTGCCATTATACAATACTACATTCAATCAACAGTGCCATAATACAATACTGCATTCAAGCAACAGTGCCATAATACAATACTGCATTCAAGCAACAGTGCCATGATACAATACTGCATTCAAGCAACAGTGCCATAATACAATACTGCATTCAAGCAACAGTGCCATTATACAATACTGCATTCAAGCAGCAGTGCCATAATACAATACTGCATTCAAGCAACAGTGCCATAATACAATACTGTATTCAAGCAGCAGTGCCATAATACAATACTGCATTCAAGCAACAGTGCCATAATACAATACTGCATTCAAGCAACAGTGCAATAATACAATACTGCATTCAAGCAACAGTGCCATAATACAATACAGGTAGCCCTCAGTTTACGCCGGGGTTAGGTTCCAGAAGGAATGGTTGTAAATCGAAACCGTTGTAAATTGAAACCCAGTTTATAATGTAAGTCAAAGGGAAGTGAGGGAGATAGGTTCCAGGCCCCTCTCAAAATTGTCATAAATAACACCTAATACATTATTTTTAAAGCTTTGAAATGAAGACTTTAAATGCTAAACAGCAATATAAACCAAATAAAATAATCACACAACACAGACTTCACTTGCATTTTTCTGCAAAGTTATTTCTATGCATTCCAATCTGGACTGATTTATAGACAGGAAGATCTTGTTCCTTTGAAATCTGCTCAATAGCTCAGGTCTGGTTAAACTGATTAATTTCAGCTTGCTTGGCTTTGCTGCAACACAAGCGGAGAGCTCCACCTACTGGCTATTTTAATAAATGCACTGCTTCTCAATGCTTTTCAATAGCAGTCACATGACTGGAAAAAAAGGTTGTTATTCTGAAACGGTGTAAATTGAACCGTTGTAAAACGAGGGCCACCTGTACTGCATTCAAGCAGCAGTGCCATAATACAATACTGCATTTAAGCAACAGTGCCATAATACAATACTGCATTCAAGCAGAAGTGCCATAATACAATACTGCATTCAAGTAACAGTGCCATAATACAATACTGCATTCAAGCAACAATGCCATAATACAATACTGCATTCAAGCAACAGTGCCATAATACAATACTGCATTCAAGCAACAGTGCCATAATACAATACTGCATTCAAGCAGCAGAGACATAATACAATACTGCATTCAAGCAACAGTGCCATAATACAATAATGCATTCAAGCAACAGTGCCATAATACAATAATGCATTCAAGCAACAGTGCCATAATACAATACTGCATTCAAGCAACAATGCCATAATACAATACTGCATTCAAGCAACAGTGCCATAATACAATACTGCATTCAAGCAGCAGAGCCATAATACAATACTGCATTCAAGCAACAGTGCCATAATACAATAATGCATTCAATCAACAGTGCCATCATACAATACTGCATTCAAGCAACAGTACCATAATACAATACTGCATTCAAGCAGCAGAGCCATAATACAATACTGCATTCAAGCAACAGTGCCATAATACAATACTGCATTCAAGCAACAGTGCCATAATACAATAATGCATTCAAGCAACAGTGCCATTATACAATACTGCATTTAATCAACAGTGCCATAATACAATACTGCATTCAAGCAACAGTGCCATAATACAATACTGCATTCAAGCAACAGTGCCATAATACAATACTGCATTCAAGCAACAGTGCCATAATACAATACTGCATTCAAGCAACAGTGCCATAATACAATAATGCATTCAAGCAACAGTGCCATAATACAATACTGCATTCAAGCAGCAGTGCCATAATACAATACTGCATTCAAGCAACAGTGCCATAATACAATACTGCATTCAAGCAACAGAGCCATAATACAATACTGCATTTAATCAACAGTGCCATAATACAATACTGCATTCAAGCAACAGTGCCATAATACAATACTGCATTCAAGCAACAGTGCCATTATACAATACTGCATTCAAGCAGCAGTGCCATAATACAATACTGCATTCCAGCAACAGTGCCATAATACAATACTGCATTCAAGCAACAGTGCTATAATACAGTACTGCATTCAAGCAACAGTGCCATAATACAATACTGCATTCAAGCAACAGTGCCATGATACAATAATGCATTCAAGCAACAGTGCCATAATACAATACTGCATTCAAGCAACAGTGCCATAATACAATACTGCATTCAAGCAACAGTGCCATAATACAATACTGCATTCAAGCAACAGTGCCATAATACAATACTGCATTCCAGCAACAGTGCCATAATACAATACTGCATTCAAGCAACAGTGCCATAATACAATAATGCATTCAAGCAACAGTGCCATAATACAATACTGCATTCAAGCAACAGTGCCATAATACAATACTGCATTCAAGCAACAGTGCCATAATACAATACTGCATTCCAGCAACAGTGCCATAATACAATACTGCATTCAAGCAACAGTGCCATAATACAATACTGCATTCCAGCAACAGTGCCATAATACAATACTGCATTCAAGCAACAGTGCCATAATACAATACTGCATTCAAGCAGCAGTACCATAATACAATACTGCATTCAAGCAACAGTGCCATAATACAATACTGCATTCAAGCAACAGTGCCATAATACAATACTGCATTCAATCAACAGTGCCATAATACAATACTGCATTCAAGCAACAGTGCCATAATACAATACTGCATTCAAGCAACAGTGCCATAATACAATACTGCATTCAATCAACAGTGCCATAATACAATACTGCATTCCAGCAACAGTGCCATAATACAATACTGCATTCAAGCAACAGTGTCATAATACAATACTGCATTCAAGCAACAGTGCCATAATACAATACTGCATTCAAGCAACAGTGCCATAATACAATACTGCATTCAAGCAACAGTGCCATAATACAATACTGCATTCAAGCAACAGTGCCATAATACAATACTGCATTCAAGCAACAGTGCCATAATACAATAATGCATTCCAGCAACAGTGCCATAATACAATACTGCATTCCAGCAACAGTGCCATAATACAATAATGCATTCAAGCAGCAGTACCATAATACAATACTGCATTCAAGCAACAGTGCCATAATACAATACTGCATTCAAGCAGCAGTACCATAATACAATACTGCATTCAAGCAACAGTGCCATAATACAATACTGCATTCAAGCAGCAGTACCATAATACAATACTGCATTCAAGCAGCAGTACCATAATACAATACTGCATTCAAGCAGCAGTACCATAATACAATACTGCATTCAAGCAACAGTGCCATAATACAATAATGCATTCCAGCAACAGTGCCATAATACAATACTGCATTCCAGCAACAGTGCCATAATACAATAATGCATTCAAGCAGCAGTACCATAATACAATACTGCATTCAAGCAACAGTGCCATGATACAATACTGCATTCAAGCAACAGTGCCATTATACAATACTGCATTCAAGCAACAGTACCATAATACAATACTGCATTCAAGCAACAGTGCCATTATACAATACTGCATTCAAGCAACAGTGCCATAATACAATACTGCATTCAAGCAACAGTACCATAATACAATACTGCATTCAAGCAACAGTGCCATAATACAATACTACATTCAAGCAACAGTGCCATTATACATACTGCATTCAATCAACAGTGCCATAATACAATACTGCATTCAAGCAGCAGTGCCATAATACAATACTGCATTCAAGCAACAGTGCCATAATACAATACTGCATTCAAGCAACAGTGCCATAATACAATACTGCATTCAAGCAACAGTGCCATAATACAATACTGCATTCAAGCAACAGTGCCATAATACAATACTGCTTTCAAACAACAGTGCCATAATACAATACTGCATTCAAGCAACAGTGCCATAATACAATACTGCATTCAAGCAACAGTGCCATAATACAATACTGCATTCAAGCAACAGTGCCATAATGCAATACTGTATTCAAGCAACAGTGCCATAATACAATACTGCATTCCAGCAACAGTGCCATAATACAATACTGCATTCAAGCAACAGTGCCATAATACAATACTGCATTCCAGCAACAGTGCCATAATAAAATACTCTAAAATATCTTTTTGCACTTGTCCCTTTAACCAGTTCACATGCAGGATATCCATATGTTATAGAATTATTGCAGATGTGGATTGCTTGAGCTAACAGATCCAAACACAAACACATGGAAATATAATACTTTAATAAATACAAAAATCCCACAAATCCGTTATATTCCCTTTGTGCCTTAAAGGGACAGTAAAGTCCACATTAAACTTTCATGATTCAGATAGGGCATGCCATTTTTAACAACTTTCCAATTTACTTCTGGTATCAATTTTGCTTCGTTATCTATTATTAAAGAGTAAAACTAGGTAGGCTCATAAGGGCTCATGTGTGTGCACGTATGTTTAGTACTCTATGGCAGCGTTTTGCAACATTGTATAACAAAGCTACAAATAAAGTTGCAAAACACTGCTGCCATAAAGTACTAAAGACACGTGCACACTCCTGAGCTCTTATGAGCCTACCTCGTTTTACTCTTCAATAAAAGATACCAAAAAAAAAAAGGAAATTTGATAACAGAAGTAAATTGAAAAATTGTTTAAAATACCATGCTCTATCTGAATCATGAAAGTTTAATTTTGACTTACTTTCCCTTTAACTTCTCACATTAAATTGTATCAATTTTTATAGTATTATATTTGACGTTAGATTTTTATGAATAGCTTGTGGATCATATTTGCTAAATCTTTTATTTGTGCATTATTTTACAAATATGAGTTAACACAAATAAATGATATTGCTCTTCCAGAGTCACAACAAGTTGCTTGAGATATTTCTTCCCACCAACTTTAACCTTTCTTTTTATATTCTTTGATATTGATGCAGGGGAAGGCAGACAAATTACTGCAATGTAACTTCTGCCAAAAATCATATTCCTTCCTGTCTCCAGATAAAAGGAATTGGATTTCACCCTGAATCAATATTCTGGCTGTTTGTTTTCATATAGCTCTTTGCCTCATGTGACCCCCAGATGAAGGTTAAAATAGATTGTGAGTTCTTTGCTTTATGCCAAGGGTTAATGCTCCTGTGTCCCTCTCAATCGAATGGGAATTTTATTACTTTGCTAGCGCTTGAGGACTACAAAATGTATTATCCTCTGAAGAGCTTTACTCACGGGATAATAAGCAAACTAAAACTGGAAGTATGGCTTTACAACTTGGCTTTGACAAATCCCTGAAAACAAAGGAACCACATGTCCTACAATAATAGCGTATGTAGCTTTTTTGATGCCCTACACACAAGGAAATATGCTGTGTTCCTAACAACCACCTCAAATGTTTTAGCTACTTTCTAACATATATTTCTTAATACAGGAGGCCGGGGATCCATGAATGCAGCCTCACTAGATAACTAGGGATTAATGGGATATAAGTAATAAAATGAACAAATAAATACATTGATGAGCATAGGAAGATATCATGCTACAGAACCACTTCTCAGACTATACCCCCCAATCCTGCTGCGCTAGACATACAGTCCTATTTGACTTTGGCCAAAAAACACCCCTGGTTTATTCTAATTATACTCCCTATTGCAACCAATTCAAATTCCCATGTGAACCGCATTGCTTGTTTGAATTTGAACACATTTGAAAAGTTTAAAAATCTCTAAGTAGCCCTTTATTTTATAATTGTGCCTCAAAACACGCCCTGATCCTCACATGGGGACAATGTTAGCACGCAATATAAAAATTGATTTGCGTGCATATTACATGTTGAAAGTAAACACGTTCACTGAAGTGCAATCAAATGTAATGCAGTCAGTTTAGCATTACTAAATTTCTTGCGTAATGGGTTAGGGCTAAACATAACATAAATGCAAAGGTATATGGTAGTAAGACCATGTATTTTACTGCAAAGGGCTATATGTATGTATATGTGTCTGAATAATAATTCGATAAAAATATTTAATAATGTGTTTTACTGTATATTAACTGTAAACCTTTCAGATTCCAATGTTGTTCACATATAGGAAAATCATATTTTTATTTTAAATACATATTTCTATATATATATGTGTGTGTATTTATACTGTATATATATATATATATATATATATTTATATTTATACTGTATATATATTTATATCATAAAATAATATAACAAAGAGATACAGTCATTGTAATAAAGAGCTCAATGGAGTTTGCACGCATGATCATCCCTAACAGTAAGCGCACTCACTGTTTAAGTAATAAGCAAATTATAATTATTATTTTTCATATTGTTTTTCATTAAGGCGTCGTGGGCCACAAAACATTAGGCAGCAGGCGGCATGAGGCCCATGGGTAGGGATGTGCTGTAGGTGCAATCCGTTTGGTAGAAGGAATAGTTCTGTGGACATTCGTTTTGGACAATCAAATGTTGATAAGAAGGAAAATCCATTCAAATTCGCTAATCAAATGTTATTTTAGGTTTTCGATTGTTACTTTCGTTTAGATTGAATATCCACATTTGAAATTTGGAACGTAACATTCGATTTAACAAATACTATTCAGAAGTTCAATAGTTGATGTGGTTGGACATTTACTAAATTGATACATAATAGATACCAATATATTATAATTATCAGTTATCTATAGAGCGCCAACAGGTTCTGCAGCGCTTAAGACATGGGTCTAATATGCAAGGTGACAGTTATGAGAGACAAAGGGATAGAGGGCCCTGTCAAGAGTTTCACTGTTGTAAATCATATCTCATGAAAGTTATCTACAAAGCAGCTAGGCTCGTAGACTTACATACTAAGGGGGTTCAAGGGGACAACTAAAGGAGGAGAGGAACTAAGATAGGGAAATGTTAGTGTATATTATATGCATCCCTAAAAAGTAGAGTCTATAAGGAGCGCTTGAAAGTTTGAAATCTAGGGGAGAGTCATGAGTTCCACAAAATAGGGGCCAATCTGAAGAAGTCTTGTTGACGGAATATGAGGAGGTAGCAAGAGAGGAGGAGAGAAGGAGGTCATGAGCAGAGCAAAGGGAACAGAAGGACAAGTATCTGCAGACTAGGTTGGAGATATAGGGTGGATCAGTGTTATTGAGAGCTTTAAAAGTTAGAGTCAGGATTTTATGTTTTATTCTGGAGGTTAGAGGAAGCCAGTGAATGAACTGGCAGAGAGGTGCAGCAGATGTGGGGCGACATGTAAGGAAGATCAGCCTGACAGAGGCATTTATTATGGATTATAAGGGAGATAGAGAGGATGGAGTTGCAATAGTCAAGGCAGGAAATGATTAGAGAGTGGATTAAGGTCTTAGTTGTGTCTTGTGGGAGGAAGTTGCAAATTTTGGAGATGTTTTTAAGGTGGAGGCGGCAAGAATTGGCCAAAGACTGGATGTGGGGAGTGAAAGAGAGATCGGAGTCAAGTGTGACCCCAAGACATTGGGCATGCAGGGTTGGGGTAATGATGTTATTATCAACAGTTAGAGAAAGTTTGGGGGGTAGGGATGTTGGTAAAAGGGGGGAAAATAAGGAGCTAAGTTTTAGAGAGATTTAGCTTAAGGTAGTGAGATGATATTAAGGATGAAATATTAGAAAGACAGTTAGTGACACGGGTTAGTAAGGAAGGGGATAGGTCTGGTGCAGAGATGTAGATTTGGGTATCATTAGCATACAAATGGTATTGAAACCCATGGACTGTATTAAGGAACCTAAAGATGATGTATTAATGGAGAAGAGAAGGGGAACAAGGGCAGAGCCTTGTGGTACCCCAACAGAAAGTGGTAAAGCGTCAGAGAATGTGCCAGAGAAGGTAACACTAAAGGTTTGGTTAGACAGGTAAAAGGAGAGCTACTAGAGAGCTGTGTCACAGATGCCAAAAGATTGGATGGTTTATAGCAAGAGAGTGTGGTCAACCGTGTCAAAGGCTGCAGACAGATCAAGAAGGATTAACAAAGAAAAGTGGACTTTAGATTTTGCTGTAATTAAGTCATTAGTAACCTTAATGATTGCAGTTTCTGTGGAGTGTTGTGGCCGAAATCCAGATTGCAATGGATCAAGGAGTTAAATGTGAGGAAATGTGATTAACGTGCATATACGAGCCTTTCCAGAAGTTTTGAAGCAATGGGGAGTAGGCAAATAGGGCGGTAGTTGGATGGGTATGATGGATGAAGAGAAGATTTTTTTGAGGATAGGTGTAATTAGTGCATGTTTAAGGGATGAGGGAAATATACCAGGGCTGAGGGAGAGATTAAACATATGTGTGATAGGAGTAAGAGTAGGAGAGAGGGAGGGCAGTAATTGTGAGGGGATGGGATCAAGGGGACAGGTAGTGAGGTGAGAGGAGGCTATAAGGGTAGAAACTTCTTCCTCAGTAGAGGAAGCAAAAAAGCTGAGTCTGTGGCTTTGCTGGTTTTGTACATCGGTTATTGGTTGAGGGAGTTGGAGACTGGTAGTGTGTTGGGAGATGATTTCATTTCTGATGGAATCTATTTTGTTGGTGAAGTAGTTGGAAAAATCTTGAGCTGAGAGAGAAGTGGAAATAGGAGGTGGGGGTGGGCGAATAAGGATGTTAAAAGTGGAGAACAAGCGTTTTGGGTTTGAATAAAGAGTAGAGATAAGAGTAGAGAAGTAGTCCTGCTTGGAGAGGTTAAGGGTAGAATAGTAGGAGTTTAAGATGAACTTGTAGTGAAGGAAGTCAGCTGAACAACGGGATTTCCTCCAATGTAATTCAGCAGTGCGGGAACATCTATGTAGGTAGAGTGTCAGAGAAGTATGCCAGGACTGAGGATGATTACTTGACTTTTTGGCTATGTAGGTAGGTAGGAGTGGCCAAATTGTAAAGGAGCACTGTAAGAGTGGAATTATAGTGACAGATAGATTAGTCAGGGCAGGAAAAGGAGGAGATGGAAAAAAGCAGAGTTTTGAGAGTGTGAAAGATGTTGCAGATCAAGTGACTTAATGCTCCTGTTGAATTTGGTGTGAGGGCTAGAAGGAGGGAGGGCAATAGGAAGTGCTGTGATATTACAAGTGAGGAGATGATGGTCAGAAAGAGGAAAGGGGGAGTTTGTGAAGTTTGAGAGAGTGCATCGATAGCTGAAAATCAGATTGAGGGAGCATCTGTCTTTGTGAGTGGGAGAGTCAGACCATAGTGACAGACCGTAAGAGCAAGTGAGATGAAGAAGTGTTTTTGCACCAGGGGCAGCGGGATTGTCAACAGGGAGGTTGAAATCTCCAAGGATGAGGGCAGGGATGTCTGAGGAGAGGAAATAAGGTAGCCAGGATGCAAAATGATTAAGAAATTGAGTCGAGGAGCCAGGGGGGGGGGGGGGCGATATATAATAGCAATAGGTAGAGAGAAAGAGGAGAGAATAAGCGAATCATGTGAAGGAAGAAAATGTGAGGGAAGAGATGGGTTGTATTTGTTGAAAGGTGCAACAAGAGGAAAGTAAAATACCTATGCTACCTCCTTGTCTGTTTTCAAGGCCTCTGGGTGTGGCTGAAGTGTAGACCCCCACGTGACAGTGCAGCACACATGCAAACACAAGGACACATACATACACATGCATTCATAAACACACATGCACATTTATAAACACACAAACATATGTAAACACATACAAACATATTCATACAAAATTATACACACATTCACACATTTGTACACACATTCATACACATAAGTACACATGCACACACCCACATCACATGTTACTAATTTAAAGGGACTTAATCACTAAATAAAACTAGATAAATTATATATTCAAGTCAAGGGGTTATACTAATTGCTTAAATATTGAAAAATTTGTGTTTGTGTAAAAATGTTTTATCTACTCTACTGAAGCCAGTTAAAGATAGCTATAAAACAGCCGATAAAGTAACCAGCATGTAAAGGACTAAGTAGCCCAGTACATGTGTATACATGAGGAGGGTTTTTGACCCTCAGTAAGGCAGTGACCAAGGTCAAGTTTAGGACAAGGGGTGGGGGTTTTAGGTAGGCTTCTTAAAGGTAAAAAATGTGGTGTGAGTGCTATAAAAACAGTGTAAGCTTAAATCCCTTGGTAGTCTAGTAAATCTCCATATACTGACTATAGATGTATAGTATGAGAAAGGGGATGGGATAAGCGCTCTATATGGGAGCTCACCAGATAGAAATGTATGATATAATATATTCTGTTAGTTTAAAGAGTATGATATAATATATTCTATTATTTTAAAGAGAATGGAGCCAAGTGATATATAAAAGGTTTTAATGAAAAATGTATATGTGAATATCGTAGTAATGAATACCGTAATATACACTATACACAAATAGTTAAAAATACATATATGATGCCGGCATCGACTGAGTTAAAATATAGCTACAAGTTAAGCCATATACATTAGATGTAAAAGTGAATATTTAAAAAGCAATTGGTACTGTAATGTTGCATAGATATCTAAAATATAAGTGCAACTTGATTAGGCAGAGATATATATATAATAGCAGTATATTGACTAACAAAAAACAGTGTGGCTGCAGAGAGCTAATAATTTCAAACCGCTCTTATGTCTGGAGCAAATATCGAGTGAGTCCAATCTGTTAGCCGTTAGTAGCAGCTATGAGAAAACAAGCCGTGAGCTGTGTGCGTCACGTCACCTGACTAATCAGAGTCCTCCAATCCTGTGAGCCAAAAGTGGATACAAATTTAAAACAAGAGAGTCTCAATAGAAAATAGACACTTTATATCACTAATAATACTTGCAAGTGTCCAATGATTTTCTTTAAAGTCAGTGATGGTGAATTTTCAGCTGTTCAAAACAGCGTGTTACGGTTACCCTTAGTCTCGCTGAGAGATGGACCGCTTAGTAGCCTGGATCCCTATTGCTAAAGAGGGGAGAAGCTGCTTTCCATAGTATTCTATATGAGTCTCGCAAATATAGAATAATCTCCCTTAGCTGCAGTACAGCTAGGATACCCTTCTGCCCACAAAAACGAGTCAACGCTGCGATTGAGGGTCAAACAAGAACTCAGGACTGGGATGCCCAGCCTGCTTTTTATTAAGGTTACATGCACACAGGGCACTCCCAGGGGGAGAGGGGGGGGAAGCACAAAATCCCCCATCACACATTTAGATAGAGAGCACTGTCCTTTGACAGGCCACAATAGGATTACAGTACTTAAGATAACAAGTTTACAAGTTCATCTTATCAATTAGCAGTCTGGCTCCGGAGGTGATTAGACAATGGGATTGGTTATCTCTAAACTTAGAGCTGAAGCCAGCAAATGTGTATTTAGGCAATAGTTTCTAAAAGCTGAAAAAAGTTAACTCTTTATGAAATGATACTTGTTACGGTTTTCTTGGAGCCCTTCTTAGGCGCTGGCTTGCTGGTTCAGGCATTGCTGCTGGGAAATAAGCTCTTCACAACAAAATAACTAATGCTTCTGTAACAGTGCTCCCTTTCTGTGGAACACTCTGGCAGACACGGTCTGACCCCTTTTCGGGGCAGACTAAGGCTGTCCAGACCGCTGGTTATGCGGGGCTGAGGTCGGTTTGTCTGGACAACCCGTCGGCGTTGCCATTCTGTTTCCCAGGTCTGTAAGTAATGGTGAAATTGAAGGGTTGCAACGATAAGCTCCAACGTAATAGCCTGCCGTTATCTCCAGAGACCCGGTTCAGCCACACCAACGGGTTATGGTCGGTGACCAGAGTGAACTCCTGCCCATATAAATAGGGAGTCAATTTCTTTAATGCCCACACCAAAGCCAAACACTCCTTTTCGACCGCTGCATAGCTGACTTCGCGGGGCAGGAGCTTCCGGCTGATGTAGGCAACTGGATGCTCCCCTCCATCTTCGCCTACTTGGCTGAGGACGGCTCCCAGCCCAAACATGGAAGCATCTGTATGGACGATAAAACGTTTGTTAAGGGCTGGGGCCGCCAAGACAGGAGCGTTAATTAGAGCATTTTTGAGAGCCTGGAAAGCCGTTTCACAGTGGGGAGACCACAGGACCTGTCGAGGTAAGTTCTTCTTGGTCAAGTCAGTCAGGGGTTTGGCAAGTGTGCTGTAGTCTGGTACGAACCGTCTATAGTACCCTGCCGTGCCCAGGAAGGCTAGGACCTGAGTCTTAGTGATGGGGGTGGGCCAATTGGCGACAGCTTCTATCTTGGCCGGCTCTGGTCGCTGCTTTCCACACCCCACCCGGTGACCCAGGTACTGTACCTCGGCCATCCCAAAGTGACATTTTTCTGGCTTCAGAGTCAGGCCAGCAGCCCGGATCTGATCCAGAACCATTCCTACATGAGCTAAGTGGTCCTCCCAGGACTCACTGTGGATCGCTATGTCGTCCAGGTAGGCGCAAGCAAAACTCTGGAAGCCATCCAGGAGCCTATCCACCAAGCGCTGGAATGTAGCTGGGGCATTCTTCATCCCAAACGGCATTACCCTAAACTGATATAAGCCGAATGGGGTGACGAATGCCGACTTGGGGATAGCCTCCGGGGCCAGGGGAATCTGCCAGTAACCTTTGCAGAGGTCAATAGTGGTCAGGTAATTTCCCCTGGCTATACGATCGAGTAGCTCGTCTACCCTGGGCATAGGGTAAGCGTCTGTCACGGTTTTTTCATTGAGCCTCCGATAGTCTATGCAGAACCGGGTGGTCCCATCTTTCTTGGGCACCAAGACAACTGGGGAGGCCCAGGGACTATCGGAGGGCTCAATTACCCTGAGCTGGAGCATCTCATCGATCTCCTTCTTCATTCCTGTCCTAACTGCTTCGGGGATTCGGTACGGAGCCTGGCGCAAGGGAGCTTGTCCCGGAGTATCTACCTGGTGGGTGGTTAAAGTAGTGTACCCTGGCTTCGGGGAGAAGGTGAGGTGTTTGGACTGGAGGAGTTGGCTGAGCTGCTCCCTTTCAGTGGGGCTAAGTCGGTCTCCTATCTGAACCTGAGCCACTATTCCGGTGGGGAGACTCTTTTCTAATAGGTCTGGAATGGGTAGACTGTCTGGGTCTTCCTGAGGGGAACAACATACGGCCGTCACGTTCTCTGGTCGCTCAAAATATTCCTTGAGCATGTTTACATGGAATGTCTTTCTAAGATTGTTGTCATGGCAGCTAGCTATCACATAAGTGGTGTCTCCCCTTTTCTCTACGATCTGGTAGGGACCCTGCCAGGACGCCTGCAATTTGTCTGTCTTCACTGGCTTAAGTACTAGCACCTTTTGTCCTATGGTGAAGATTCTCTTTCGGGCCCCACGATCGTACCATACTTTCTGTCTTCTCTGGGCCAACTGGAGATTAGCCCGCACGGATTTGGCTAATTGCTCCATTCGGTCCCTGAGTTCCAGCACGTATGGCACAATGGGGACACCGTCAGCCTCCATCTCTCCCTCCCAGTGCTCCCGGATCAGGTTGAGGGGTCCCCGTACCTTTCTTCCGTAGAGCAACTCGAAGGGAGAGAACCCTGTCATTTCCTGGGGCACCTCCCGATAAGCAAATAGGAGGTGCGGCAGGAAGCGTTCCCAGTCTCGGTATTCCTGAGTGAACGTCTTGAGCATTTGCTTGAGGGTCCCATTGAACCTCTCACACAGCCCGTTCGTCTGGGGGTGGTATGGGGAGCTCAGGAGGGACTTAATTTTGCAAACCTGCCAGAGTTGTTGGGTCAATTCAGCTGTAAATTGGGTGCCTCGGTCGGATAGGATTTCTTTTGGAAATCCTACCCGGGAGAACACCTGTACTAGTGCATTCGCTACCGTATCCGCTTGTATGTTGGATAGGGCGACAGCCTCTGGGTACCTGGTAGCGTAGTCCACTACGGTAAGAATGTAGCGCTTACCGGAGGGACTAGGGGTAGCCAGTGGTCCCACTAGGTCAATAGCAACCCGGCTGAAGGGTTCCTCTACAATGGGCATATTTACTAGATGGGCTTTAGGGTGATCGCCTCGCCTTCCTACTCGTTGACACACATCGCAGGTGTTACAGTAAGTTCTAACGTCAGCGTGCACCCCTGGCCAAAAGAACGTGTGAGTAATGCGGTGTAGGGTACGGGTTACGGCTAGGTGGCCTGCTAAGGGGATGTCGTGGCCTATTTTGAGGATTTCTTGACTGTATTTGTGGGGCACTACCAGCTGTCGCCTACGCTGTCCCCTTTTCTCTGTCCAGCGGTATAGTTTCCCTTTTTCCCATAAGAATGTTTCGTTATCTGCCCCGCCCCCTCCGGTCTCTGCTCGTTCCCGGTACTTTTGTAAGGTCGGGTCAGTCTTAGACTCTGCCTCGAAAGCATCTGGGGTGTCCCAGGGTATGGGGCCTAACCTGTCAGGCAAGGTCGGGGTAGGTCTTACCTGTGTCTCCCGCACTGGTGAGAGCTCTCGCTCCGTCCGGGCTTGGGCCCGTGTAGTCACTGGGTCCGCCTCGTTGTTGCATACTGGAGCATAGGCAGAAGTCATGGGGCCCAAATCGTTGCCCAGTAGTACTTCGGCAGGTAAATTATCCATTAGGCCCACGTTCACAGCCCCCTTTCCCGGTCCCCAATCAAGATGCACTTTAGCTGTTGGAATTTTGTACACATCCCCCCCCGCCACTCTAACGGCCACAGTCTGTCCGGATCGCTTGTGCTCTGGCACCAAATGACTCTGTACCAGCGTGATAGTAGCCCCTGTGTCTCGCAATCCCTCGGTAGATCGCCCCTTGAGCCATACCCTCTGCCGATGGTGCTGGCGGTTATCTGAGGCAGCATATACAGGGTCTGCCTCGTGAAGCGGCCCCACATATCCCTCCATAGGGGCCTCTTGGTTAACACAGAGGGCCCGGGCCGGACGATAGGACCCAGAGGGGTAATTGTAATTCCTGGGTGTCTGGTGCGTATTAAGGGGGCAGCTAGCCATGAAATGCCCTGGTTGCTTGCATCGGTGGCAAGTCGGTCTGGGACGCTCAGAGCTGTTATTGGGTGGTCCTGAGTGTCGGACGGGCCCTGTGGGCACTGGGGCTCGAAATTCAGCACGAGGGGGTGCACGGTAAACCTCTCTGGGTTCGACCCGTGCTGGAGCTCGGTAGTTCATGGGTTCGTGAAGACGGGAGTCATAATGTTCATCGGCCAATTTGGCTGCTTCTTCTAAGGTAGAAGGCCGCCTGTCTAGCAGCCATTCCTTCCCTTGCTGTTCCATGCCATTATAAAAATGTTCTAAGAGAAACAATTGTAAAATTTCCTCACCAGTCACCGCTTTACTTCCGCTCAGCCAGTGATTTGCCGCTCTCCACATTCGGTGCGCCCATTCCATATGGGTATCGTTAGGCTTCTTTTTCATGCCCCGAAACTGTCGGCGATATGTGTCCGGAGTTACAGCGTACCGTCGCAACAGTGTCTCCTTAACTAGCTCATACTGTGTCACTTCCTCAGCACCCAGAGTACGAAAGGCTTCCAGGGCTCGCCCGGATAGTTTCCCAGACAATATCGTGGGCCACTCTCTGTTGGGAATCTGGTGCAGGGCACATTGCCTTTCGAAGTCCGACAAATATTCATCAATCCCTGTCTCGCTCTCTAGGAAGGGTCGAAATGCCGCATAGGGTATCTTGGGCCTCCCAGCATTTTCGACAGGGATGATTACCTGCGGGGCTTCAGCATTGCGGTGTGCATTCGCTAGGTTGAGTTCGTGGGCTCGAGTCTCTCGTATATCCTCATCCGCCTCCGCCATCAACTGCTGTACCAATTCCATGGAGGGGTTCGGCCCGTATAATGAGAGCCTTTCCCGAACAATCCTGGTTTTTTCGTCACTAATCGTGGTCGGTGTTTCCGCCATTGTGAAGCTCTGATCCAGTTCGGTCAATTCTGTGATCAGCTCTCTCCTCGGCCGGTTGCTGGCGCACCCCCCTCTGCTTTCAAGTAAATCCTTTAGGGTTGTACGCTTCAATTTTTCGTAAGCGCTCTCCATCCGTTCTGTACCTCTCCTAGGAAATCCAGGAAAATCCCGCCGCTGCCGCCAAATGTTACGGTTACCCTTAGTCTCGCTGAGAGATGGACCGCTTAGTAGCCTGGATCCCTATTGCTAAAGAGGGGAGAAGCTGCTTTCCATAGTATTCTATATGAGTCTCGCAAATATAGAATAATCTCCCTTAGCTGCAGTACAGCTAGGATACCCTTCTGCCCACAAAAACGAGTCAACGCTGCGATTGAGGGTCAAACAAGAACTCAGGACTGGGATGCCCAGCCTGCTTTTTATTAAGGTTACATGCACACAGGGCACTCCCAGGGGGAGAGGGGGGGGAAGCACAAAATCCCCCATCACACATTTAGATAGAGAGCACTGTCCTTTGACAGGCCACAATAGGATTACAGTACTTAAGATAACAAGTTTACAAGTTCATCTTATCAATTAGCAGTCTGGCTCCGGAGGTGATTAGACAATGGGATTGGTTATCTCTAAACTTAGAGCTGAAGCCAGCAAATGTGTATTTAGGCAATAGTTTCTAAAAGCTGAAAAAAGTTAACTCTTTATGAAATGATACTTGTTACGGTTTTCTTGGAGCCCTTCTTAGGCGCTGGCTTGCTGGTTCAGGCATTGCTGCTGGGAAATAAGCTCTTCACAACAAAATAACTAATGCTTCTGTAACACAGCGCAATGTTGATCCATCTTTCTCCTTTTTAGTAGATGATTTTTTGTCCAAAGTAGGTTCCGGCTTGTATAATATCCGCTGTATTTTATGTTTCTATACAGCAGAGAATTCTTACTATAGTGCAAACGTAATGCAATCGATGGGCACACAGGAATTACTCATACATCCTCAATGCTTTCAGGGAGGTTCCGATCAGCCAATAGAATGCGAGCTCAATCTGATTGGCTGATTGGCTGATTGGATCAGCCAATCGGATTGAACTTGAATCTGATTGGCTGATTCAATCAGCCAATCAGATTTTTCCTACCTTAATTCCGATTGGCTGATAGAATCTTGGATGACGTCATTTAAAGGAACCTTCATTTGGACTTAGGACGTCGTTAGAAGAGGATGGATCCGCGTCGGCTGCTTCAAGATGGTCCCGCTCCGCGCCGGATGGAAGAAGATAGAAGATGCCGCTTGGATGAAGATGTTTGCCGGTCCGGATGTCCTCTTCTTGCCGGATAGGAGGAAGACTTTGGACCCTCTTCTGGACCTCTTCTTGCCGGATAGACAGATCGGTGATACCCGGGGTGGTGAATATAAGGTAGGAAGATCTTCAGGGGCTTAGTGTTTTTTAAGGGGTGTTTGGGTTAGATTAAGGGTATGTGGGTGGTGGGTTGTAGTGTTGGGGGGGGTATTGTATGTTTATTTAAATGCAAAAGAGCTGCTTTCTTTGGGGCATGCCCCGCAAAAGGCCCTTTTAAGGGCTGGTAAGGTAAAGAGCTGTTTAATTTTAATTTTAGAATAGGGTAGGGCATTTTTTTATTTTGGGGGGCTTTGTTATTTTTTTAGGGGGCTTAGAGTAGGTGTAATTAGTTTAAAATAGAATGCAAGCTCAATCTGATTGGATCAGCCAATCGGATTGAACTTGATTCTGATTGGCTGATTCCATCAGCCAATCAGAATATTCCTACCTTAATTCCGATTGGCTGATAGAATCCTATCAGCCAATCGGAATTCGAGGGACGCCATCTTGGATGACGTCATTTAAAGGAACCGTCATTCGTCGTTCAGTCGTCGGCCAGGATGGATGTTCCGCGTCGGAGGTCTTCAGGATGCTGCCGCTCCGCTCCGGATGGATGACGATAGAAGATGCCGCTTGGATGAAGACTTCAATCGGATGGAAGACCTCTTCTTGCTCCGCTTGGGTGAAGAATTTGGCTCGGCTGGGTGAAGACGACTCAAGGTAGGGAGATCTTCAGGGGCTTAGTGTTAGGTTTATTTAAGGGGGGTTTGGGTTAGATTAGGGGTATGTGGGTGGTGGGTTGTAATGTTGGGGGGGGTATTGTATGTTTTTTTTTTACAGGCAAAAGAGCTGAACTTCTTGGGGCATGCCCCGCAAAGGGCCCTGTTCAGGGCTGGTAAGGTAAAAGAGCTTTGAACTTTAGTAATTTAGAAGAGGGTAGGGCATTTTTTTAATTTGGGGGGCTTTGTTATTTTATTAGGGGGCTTAGAGTAGGTGTAATTAGTTTAAAATTGTTGTAATATTTTTCTTATGTTTGTAAATATTTTTTTATTTTTTGTAACTTAGTTCTTTTTTATTTTTTGTACTTTAGTTAGTTTATTTCATTGTAGTTATTTGTAGGTATTGTATTTAATTAATTTATTGATAGTGTAGTGTTAGGTTTAATTGTAGGTAATTGTAGATAGTTTATTTAATTAATTTATTGATAGTGTAGTGTTAGGTTTAATTGTAACTTAGGTTAGGATTTATTTTACAGGTAATTTTGTAATTATTTTAACTAGGTAACTATTAAATAGTTATTAACTATTTAATAGCTATTGTACCTGGTTAAAATAAATACAAAGTTGCCTGTAAAATAAATATAAATCCTAAAATAGCTACAATATAATTATTATTTATATTGTAGCTATATTAGAGTTTATTTAACAGGTAAGTATTTAGCTTTAAATAGGAATAATTTATTTAATAAGAATTATTTTATTTCGTTAGAATAAAATTATATTTAACTTAGGGGGGTGTTAGGGTTAGGGTAAGACTTAGCTTTAGGGGTTAATACATTTATTATAGTAGCGGTGAGGTCCGGTCGGCAGATAAGGGGTTAATAATTGTAGGTAGGTGGTGGCGACGTTGGGGGCGGCAGATTAGGGGTTAATAAATATAATATAGGGGTCGGCGGTGTTAGGGGCAGCATATTAGGGGTACATAGGGATAACGTAGGTTGCGGCGGTGTACGGAGCGGCAGATTAGGGGTTAAAAATAATATGCAGGGGTCAGCGATAGCGGGGGCGGCAGATTAGGGGTTAATAAGTGTAAGGTTAGGGGTGTTTAGACTCGGGGTTCATGTTAGGGTGTTAGGTGCAGACTTAGGAAGTGTTTCCCCATAGGAAACAATGGGGCTGTGTTAGGAGCTGAACGCTGCTTTTTTGCAGGTTTTTTTTCAGCTCAAACTGCCCCATTGTTTCCTATGGGGGAATCGTGCACGAGCACGTTTTTGAAGCTGGTCACATCCGTAAGCACCGCTGGTATTTAGAGTTGAAGTGGCAGTAAATATGCTCTACGCTCCCTTTTTGGAGCCTAACGCAGCCCTTCTGAGAACTCTAAATACCAGCGGTATTTAAAAAAGTGCGGGGGGAAAAAAGCATGCGTAGCTAACGCACCCCTTTGGCCGCAGAACTCTAAATCTAGCCATTAGTGTCTATAAAACACTTGGATCTGCCATGTTGTAACTTGTGGTACCTTCTCTGCTGTGGCCAATTTGGGACCATTATAAATAGGTTACTAGAGTGTGCAGCCAATGGTTGTGCTGGATTTAACAGTGTTCTGCACTTCCATTTCTAACAGGAACTGAAAAGCTCACAATTTCAGAATGGAATTACAGGCAAAGAGGACAAAATAAATAATGAAAATATATTGCAGAGTTGTTTTATATATACAATTTATCATTTTATATTACCATCTCACAGTGTTTAATGTCCCTTTAAGGCTAGGTAGGCGGAGGTCTCTTTTACTCTGTGCGAGAAGTAGCTTAAGCGCATAATAGAAAGACAATTCAATAACGCCTACTCCAAATTTCAGATCAGTAGTAAATAAAAAAAAAAAGTCACACTGAATTCTATTTCCTCCACCCCTGTATCATGTGACAGCTATTAACCAATCCCAAAAACTTATACGTATAAATACTGTTGTCTTGCACATGCTCAGTAGGAGCTGAGAAAGTGTTCATTTAAAAGATTGTGCACATTTTCATAATAGAAGTGAATTGGTAAGTTTCTTAAAATTAAGCGCTCTATTTGAATCATGAGAGTTTAATTTTGACTTAAGTGTTCCTTTAATGTCATTTTCATTAGTTTTTCATAAAGCATTTTATTTTTTTGCATAGGATTTTTTGCTTTTTTCTAGGTATTCCCACATTAAGTAAAACATTTCTTGTCTTCCCTAGTTGCTGAAACACCTACGGCACTTGAATTTCACCAACAGCATGGGAGAGTTTGTGGACTTTAATGACCAGGGAGACCTTGTGGGCAACTATACCATTGTCAACTGGCATTTATCTGAGGAAGATGGCTCTGTTGTATTTGAGGAAATTGGACACTACAATGTCTACGCCAAAAGTGGAGAGCGACTTTACATCAATGAGAGCAGGATATTATGGAGCGGATCTTCTAGAGAAGTGGGTGAAATATTGTGAAATGTGCTCTCCCCCCCCAAATATACTTATAGCTTACAGGGACTCAGTATGCTGAGGGGCAGAAGCTGTTTTGTAGGTGTGGCCATGTCAGTAGGGTGCAGGGTCATGAGTGGATAGTGGAGATCACTGGGCATATCTGGGATTTCTTTGTGCATGTCTGGGTGATCTATGGGTGTGTTTAGGTGGTCTTTGTGCATGTCTCAGTGGTCTATAGGCATGTCTCAGTGATCTATCGACATGTGTCGGTGGTTTATGGGCATGTCACTGTGGTTTATAGGCATGTCTCGGTGGTCTATAGACATGTCTTGGTGGTTTATGGCCATGTCTCGGTGGTCTATAGACATGTCTCTGTGTTTTATGGGCATGGGCATGTCTTGGTGGTCTATAGGCATGTCTCAGTGGTCTATAGGCATGTCTCAGTGGTCTATAGCCTTGTCCCAGTGGTCTATAGGCATGTCTTGGTGGTTTATGGGCATGTCTTGGTGGTCTATAGGCATGTCTCAGTGGTGTATAGGCGGGGCTAAGTGAAATTCTGCAGATCAGGAGATAAAGTTGTCTCAAAGGAACAGAACTCAGAATTAGGGACTGGCCCTATGAAATAGCGGAAGTTGGGACAGTTGTATTCTGGGTATCCAGGACAGCTGCTCATCTATGCAATAAACATAAACATACAGTGGCAGTGCAAATTCTCTAGTAACATAATGTGATAGTAGTAGCAGTGTCATCAAAATGCTGGTTTCAAATATGTTTTTCAGATTAGAATGCAGGTACAACTGTCAGAAATATATCAACACATTTAAACCAATAGAAAATGGGAGATGTCAAAGTTTGTGTACTTTTTAAAATCAACAGAACAAAAAAAAGTCAACATAAGCTCAATAAACCCGAGTCTGATTGTGTTGTTATATTGTAAATTAGTGTATTTCATTTAGCCATACAGGTAGCATGACTGCCAGTTCCTGCTGAAATATAGAATAGGCAAATTCAATGAGAAGTTGTCAGCATTAAAAAACTAAATTTATGCTTACCTGATAAATTTATTTCTCTTGTGGTGTATCCAGTCCACGGATTCATCCATTACTTGGGGGATATTCTCCTTCCCAACAGGAAGCTGCAAGAGGACACCCACAGCAGAGCTGCTATATAGCTCCTTCCCTAACTGCCACTCCCAGTCATTCGACTGAAGACAAGCAAGAGAAAGGAGAAACTATAGGGTGCAGTGGTGACTGTAGTTTAAAAATAAAAAACACCTGCCTTAAAATGACAAGGCGGGCCGTGGACTGGATACACCACAAGAGAAATAAATTTATCAGGTAAGCATAAATTTTGTTTTCTCTTGTAAGGTGTATCCAGTCCACGGATTCATCCATTACTTGTGGGATATCAATACCAAAGCTATAGGACACGGATGAAGGGAGGGACAAGGCAGGTGCTTAAACTGAAGGGACCACTGCCTGTAAGACCTTTCTCCCAAAAATAGCCTCCGAAGAAGCAAAAGCATCAAATTTGTAGAATTTAGAAAAAGTATGAAGCGAAGACCAAGTCGCCGCCTTACAAATCTGTTCAACAGAAGCCTCATTCTTAAAAGCCCATGTGGAAGCTACCGCTCTAGTGGAATGAGCTGTAATTCTTTCAGGAGGCTGCTGGCCAGCAGTCTCATAAGCTAAGCGGATTATACTTCTTAGCCAAATAGAAAGAGAAGTTGCCGAAGCCTTTTGGCCTCTCCTCTGTCCAGAGTAGACAAAAAACAATGCAGATGTTTGACGAAAATCCGTAGTAGCTTGTAAATAAAACTTTAAAGCACGAACCACGTCAAGATTGTGTAATAGACGTTCCTTCTTTGAAGAAGGATTAGGACACAGTGACGGAACAACAATCTCCTGATTGATATTCTTATTAGATACCACCTTAGGAAGAAAACCAGGTTTGGTACGTAACACTACCTTATCTGCATGGAAAATGAGATAAGGGGAATCACATTGTAAAGCAGATAACTCCAAAACTCTTCGAGCCGAGGAGATAGCTACTAAAAACAGAACTTTCCAAGATAAAAGTTCAATATCTATGGAATGCAAAGGTTCAAACGGAACCCCTTGCAGAACCTTAAGAACTAAATTTAAACTCCATGGTGGAGCAACAGGTTTAAACACAGGCTTGATTCTAACTAAAGCCTGACAAAACGCCTGAACATCTGGAGTATCAGCCAGACGTTTGTGCAAAAGAATAGACAGAGCAGAAATCTGTCCCTTTAAGGAACTAGCTGACAATCCCTTCTCCAATCCTTCTTGGAGAAAAGATAATATCCTAGGAATCCTGACTTTACTCCATGAGTAACCCTTGGATTCACACCAATGAAGATATTTACACCATATCTTATGATAGATTTTCCTGGTGACCGGCTTTCGAGCCTGAATTAAGGTATCAATGACCGAAATCAAGCGTTCAATCTCCAAGCAGTCAGACGCAGAGAAATTAGATTTGGATGGTTGAAAGGACCCTGAAGTAGAAGGTCCTGTCTCAGCGGCAGAGTCCATGGTGGAAGGGATGACATGTCCACCAGATCTGCATACCATCGAAGCTCTCTCCTGCTTGATCTTGGCAATCAGACAAGGGAGCAGAGGAAACTGTGGAAACACATAAGCCAGGTTGAAGGACCAAGGTGCTGCTAGAGCATCTATCAGCGCTGCCTTGGGATCCCTGGACCTGGATCCGTAACAAGGAAGCTTGGCGTTCTGACGAGACGCCATGAGATCCAGTTCTGGTTTGCCCCAAAGTTGAATCAACTGTGCAAATACCTCTGGATGGAGTTCCCACTCCCCCGGGTGAAAAGTCTGCCGACTTAGAAAATCCGCCTCCCAGTTCTCTACTCCTGGGATATGGATAGCTGATAGATGGCAAGAGTGAACCTCTGCCCATAGAATTATTTTTGAAACCTCCAACATTGCTAGGGAACTCCTTGTTCCCCCTTGATGGTTGATGTAGGCTACAGTCGTGATATTGTCCGACTGGAATCTGATGAACCTGACCGCAGCAAGCTGAGGCCAAGCCTGAAGAGCATTGAATATCGCTCTTAGTTCCAGAATGTTTATCGGAAGGAGTGCCTCCTCCTGAGTCCACGAGCCCTGAGCCTTCAGGGAGTTCCAGACTGCACCCCAGCCCAGAAGACTGGCATCTGTCGTTACTATTGTCCAATCTGGCCTGCGGAAGATCATACCCTTGCACAGATGGACCCGAGATAGCCACCAGAGAAGAGAATCCCTGGTCTCTTGATCCAGATTTAGTAGAGGGGACAAATCTGTGTAATCCCCATTCCACTGACTGAGCATGCAAAGTTGCAGTGGTCTGAGATGTAGGCGGGAAAACGGCACTATGTCCATTGCTGCTACCATTAAGCCGATTACTTCCATACACTGAGCCACTGAAGGGCGAGAAGTAGAATAAAGAACACGGCAGGAATTTAGAAGTTTTGACAACCTGGCCTCTGTCAGGTAAATCTTCATTTTTACAGAATCTATCAGAGTTCCTAGAAAGGAAACTCTTGTGAGAGGAATGCCAGAACAATGTCCGTATGGGACCTGGCGATTTGAAAATTCGACGCCTGTATCAGAATGTCGTCTAGGTAAGGGGCTACTGCTATACCCCGTGGCCTTAGGACCACTAAGAGTGACCCTAGAACCTTCGTAAAGATTCTTGGTGCCGTAGCTAACCCAAAGGGAAGAGCCACAAACTGGTAATGCCTGTCTAGGAAGGCGAACCTGAGAAACCGATGATGATCTCTGTGTATTGGAATGAGAAGATAAGCATCCTTTAAGTCCACTGTAGTCATATATTGACCCTCCTGGATCATAGGTAGGATGGTTCGATTAGTCTCCATCTTGAAGGATGGGACCCTGAGAAATTTGTTTAAGATCTTGAGATCTAAGATTGGTCTGAAGGTTCCCTCTTTCTTGGGAACTACAAACAGATTTGAATAGAAGCCTTGCCCCTGTTCCTCCTTTGGAACGGGGTGGATCACTCCCATAACTAGGAGGTCTTGAACACAATTTAAGAATGCCTCTCTCTTTATCTGGTTTGCAGATAATTGAGAGAGATGAAATCTCCCTTTTGGGGAAGAAGCTTTGAAGTCCAGAAGATATCCCTGGGACACAATTTCCAACGCCCAGGGATCCTGGACATCTCTTGCCCAAGCCTGGGCGAAGAGAGAAAGTCTGCCCCCTACTAAATCCGTTTCCGGATCGGGGGCTGATCCTTCATGCTGTCTTAGAGGCAGCAGCAGGTTTTTTGGCCTGTTTTCCTTTGTTCCAAGCCTGGTTAGGTCTCCAGACCGGCTTGGACTGGGCAAAATTTCCCTCTTATTTTGTATTAGAGGAAGTTGAAGCTGCGCTACTCTTGAAGTTTCGAAAGGAACGAAAATTAGTCTGTTTGGTCCTTAATTTGTTGGACCTATCCTGAGGAAGGGCGTGACCTTTTCCTCCAGTAATATCAGAAATGATCTCCTTCAGTCCAGGCCCGAATAGGGTCTGCCCCTTGAAGGGAATGTTGAGAAGCTTAGACTTTGAAGTAACGTCAGCTGACCAGGATTTAAGCCATAGCGCCCTACGCGCCTGAATAGCAAAACCTGAGTTTTTAGCCGTTAGCTTGGTTAAATGAACAACGGCGTCAGAAACAAATGAATTGGCTAGCTTAAGAGCTTTAAGCTTGTCAAGGATATCATCCAACGGGGTTTCTACCTGTAGAGCCTCTTCTAGAGACTCAAACCAGAAGGCCGCAGCAGCAGTGACTGGGGCAATGCATGCAAGAGGCTGGTGAATAAAACCTTGTTGAATAAAAATTTTCTGAAGGTAACCCTCTAATTTTTTATCCTTTGGATCTAGAAAAGCACAACCGTCCTCGACCAGGATAGTTGTACGCTTCGCTAGGGTAGAGACTGCTCCCTCCACCTTAGGGACCGTCTGCCACAAGTCCCGTGTAGCGGCATCTATGGGAAACATCTTTTTAAAAACAGGAGGGGAAGAGAACGGTACACCTGGTCTATCCCATTCCTTAGTAATAATTTCTGAAAAGCTCTTAGGGATTGGAAAAACATCAGTGTAAACAGGCACTGCCTAGTATTTATCCAATTTACACAATTTCTCTGGGACTACGGTCATCCAGAGTTGCTAAAACCTCCCTGAGCAACACGCGGAGGTGTTCAAGTTTAAATTTAAATGTAGACATATCAGAATCAGGTTGAAGTGTCTTTCCTGAATCAGAAAAATCACCCACAGATAGAAGCTCTCCTGCTTCGGCTTCTGCACATTGTGAGGGTATATCAGACATAGCTACTAAAGCGTCAGAGAGCTCTGTATTTGTTCTAGCCCCAGAGCTGTCTCGCTTTCCTTGTAACCCTGGCAGTTTGGACAATACCTCTGTAAGGGTATGATTCATAACTGCCGCCATGTCTTGTAAGGTATACGCAATGGGTGCGCTAGATGTACTTGGCGTCCCTTGAGCGGGAGTTATAGGTTCTGACACGTGGGGAGAGTTAGTCGGCATAACTTCCCCCTTGTTTCCTCTGGTGATAAATCTTTTAAAGCCAGAATATGGTCTTTATAATTTATAGTAAGATCAGTGCATTTGGTACACATTCTAAGAGGGGGTTCCACAATGGCTTCTAAACATAATGAACAAGGAGTTTCCTCTATGTCAGACATGTTTAACAGACTAGTAATGAGACCAGCAAGCTTGGAAAACACTTTAATAAATGTGAAACAGCAGAATATAAAAAACGGTACTGTGCCTTTAAGGGAAAAAAACAATCACATAACCTGCAAAACAGTGAAAAAAAGCAGTAAACTCTACGAAATTTTTACAGTGTGTATAATAGACTAAAATAGCATTGCAACCACTTGCAAATGGATGATTAACCCCTCAGGCTCAAAAACGAATCAGAAAAACGGTAAAACCGTTATAAACAGTCACAAGCAAACTGCCACAGCTCTACTGTGGCTCCTACCTGCCCTTAAAACAACTTATGTAGGAACAAAAACCCTTTACAGAGGTCCTATATGTCAGGGGACTCCTTCAGGGAAGCTGGATGTCTCATACTGCAAAAACTACTGCGCAATTAGAGCGCGAAAATAGGCCCCTCCCACCATGCACTCAAAGTGAAAGGGCCATAATAACTACTCCTAGGAGAAATCTAGTCAGCCATGTGGAAAACTAGGCCCCAAATAAAGATTTATCACCTTCAGTAAAAAATGTTTTTTATATATCATGCAAACGTTTTACATACTAAGTAATAAGAGCAATTAACATGAATATTACCCTTTACTGCAAGCATGATCCCAGTCGTTTGTTAAATCACTGTAACCAGGCTTACCTTAAATATATCAGGCACTTTCAGCATTTTCTAGACCTTATCATCTCTCTAGAAAAAAATATACTGAACATACCTCAGAGCAGTTAATTCTGCAGGCCATTCCTCCAGCTGAAGTTTTCCCATACTCTTCAGTTATGTGTGAGAACAGCAGTGGACCTTAGTTACAACCTGCTAAGATCATCAAAAACCTCAGGCAGAACTCTTCTTCTAATTTCTGCCTGAGGCAAAAACAGTACAACGCCGGTACCTTTTAAAAATAACAAAATTTTGATTGAAGATAAACTACACTAAGTCACCACATATCTCTTGATACTTCCTTTCTTGTCGAGAGCTGCAAGAGAATGACTGGGAGTGGCAGTTAGGGGAGGAGCTATATAGACAGCTTTGCTGTGGGTGTCCTCTTGCAGCTTCCTGTTGGGAAGGAGAATATCCCCCAAGTAATGGATGAATCCGTGGACTGGATACACCTTACAAGAGAAAATGGTTTTGTTATGATTACTCAATTTAATCTAACACACTTCCCCATACATATATACACATACACACATACATATATACACATATATATATACACACATACATATATACACATACACATATACATATATACAGTTATACACATACATATATACACATACACATATATACACATATATACACATACATATATACACATACACACATACATATATACACATACACATATATACACATACATATATACACATATACATACATACATATATACACATACACACATACACAGGAACCCCCACAAAGACAAAGTGGTGCATTTTTTCAGATACATAGACGACCTGCTTTTCATTTTTGAAGGAGATACATTTGAAGCAGAAGCCTTCTGTGTTTATCTCAATCAGAATACTTGTGGCCTAAAATTCGTGGGAGAACACAACTCTAAGTCCATTAATTTTTTGGATTTAGAATTAAAAGTAGATCATGAGAGAGAAATTATAACTACTACTCTTTACAGGAAGCCCACAGCGGGTAATACCACGCTACAATACAAATCTTGTCATCCAAAACATGTCCTCAGAGGCATCCCTAGGGGAGAGTTCCGTAGAGCCAGGAGAAATTGCTCAAATGAGGAAGATTTTACTAAACAATGTGACATTATAACTGAAAGATTAAAACAAAGAGGTTATAATGAGAATATGTTAATAAAGGCTAAAGAAAGTGTGCAACATAAAACTAGAGAGGAATTACTCAAATACAAAACAAAAAATTTTGACTCGAAAGATAAAGAAAAACCAAGGTTTATTACCACCTACAGTAAAGATTTTAATAGCATCAAAAAGATTGTAAAAGAAACAATCCCCATACTATACACAGATCCAGTCCTGAAAGAAATAACAAGCAAAGGGATTGATATAATATCCAAGAGAGGTAAAACTCTATCTAATTATCTCTCTCCATCTGATCTCCCAACTAAAACCAACACATGTTGGCTAAAGGAGAGAAAAGGTTTCTTTAAATGCAGAAGAAACATCTGCAAAACTTGTCACCATGTGACTGAAGGAGATAATTTTATCTCAAATATTACACAACAAAAATACAACATCAATTACTACATAAATTGTTCCACAACACACGTAGTGTACTTACTTACATGTCAAAAATGCAAAATTCAATACGTAGGGAAAACTAAACGTAGTATTAAGGATAGATTTCTTCAACATCTAAGATCCATTGAGGACGAGGAATCGGATACACCGGTATCCAGACACTTTAAAACCCAACACAATGCTGATGCCTCCCTATTAAAAATTCAGGGCATTGATCATGTCCCGATGTGGAAACAGGGGGGCAACAGGGAAGATAAGCTAAACAAACGTGAGGTTTTTTGGATTTTTAATTTAAGAACAAGCAATCCCCTAGGCTTAAATATGAGAAGAGATCTTGACTTATTTGTAAATTAACATAATTATTTCAACTTAGGAACCTTACATATTGTTTTTCTCCTTTCTTACAACAGCTAATAAACCTAGACACTAAAAACTACATATGAAATACATATGTTTCAAATTATATATTATACAGCATATAAATCAAAATTTAAATAAATTTGCTCAAGAAGTAAAATAAGGCTTCCATTTATCAAAAAATTATTTTATAAGTCTTATAGAATATATATACATTAAATTTCAAACAAGATATATACACAAATATGCGCAAAAGTTTTTTGTTAAGGCATTTAGGATTTATATTGAAGCATTTGACACCATGTCAGAATTGTATATACTGTTTCTTTAACAAATCTGCTATAAAGCTTGAACGATCAGGACCACACACAAGCAGTGACCAAGTGCGCAACCGCATGAAACATGTCTGCGTGAGGTCCTGATCGTATAGACATTGTGTTTTTATCTGTGAGTGCTTTACACAGCTGATTGAGGCTGTCATGTTTTTACTCTATCCATTTGAATAAACGTCTACTTTTTACACTATTTGGAGTCCGTTTGCGCTATTTATGCGCTCTGCTGCTTTGGATTTTTAACATACACATATATACACATACATATATACACATACACACATACATATATATACACATACATACATATACATATATACACATACACATATACATATATACACACACATACATATATACACAAACATATATATATATATATATATATTTATTTAGAAAAAAATAACTCATTGTGTAGTTCATTAACAAATCTAGACAGGCCCAAAGGCTTGTTTTCCCACAGAAAACCTCTGAATTACATTGTTTCCAATGCAGCAAAGGATTCTGGGTAAGATATGCAAATTAAGTACACAATGACACACCTTTTTACTTCAGTCTGCTTTTCAGCAGGTTCCCTTTATGCCAAAGTATCGCTGTTCACACAGCTTATAAACTTAGCTAGGGTTAGTGCAGTGATTCATAAGCATCCGAGGACAGACGTAGTGGAGGATTTAGTGGAGGATTTTAAACTCGCCTTTTGTCTCCCCCTAATTTAAAATGTTGTATTCTGCCTGGAATCAATTTCACCCAGCAGTGATTCTAACCTTCTCCCAGCTGATGAGTGGCAAAAACCATGAAACAGTCTGTCCTGGGATGGTTATGAATCACTGCACTAACCCTAGCTAAGTTTATAAGCTTTGTGAACAGCGATACTTTGGCGTAAAGGGAACCTGCTGAAAAGCAGACTGAAGTAAAAAGGTGTGTCATTGTGTACTTAATTTGCATATCTTACCCAGAATCCTTTGCTGCATTGGAAACAATGTAATTCAGAGGTTTTCTGTGGGAAAACAAGCCTCTGGGCCTGTCTAGATTTGTTAATGAACTACACAATGAGTTATTTTTTCTATATTTTGTGCGTAGTGGAGGATTTTAAACTCGCCTTTTATCTCCCCATAATTTAAAATGTTGTTGTATTCTGCCTGGAATCAACTTCACCCAGCAGTGATTCTAACATTCTCCCAGCTGATGAGTGGCAAAAAACACGAAACAGTCTGCCCTGTGATGGTTATGAATCACTGCACTAACCCTAGCTAAGTTTATAAGCTGTGTGAACAGCGATACTTTGGCGTAAAGGGAACCTGCTGAAAAGCAGACTGAAGTAAAAAGGTGTGTCATTGTGTACATAATTTGCATATCTTACCCAGAATCCTTTGCTGCATTGGAAACAATGTAATTCAGATGTTTTCTGTGGGAAAACAAGCCTCTGGGCCTGTCTAGATTTGTTAATGAACTACACAATGAGTTATTTTTTCTATATTTTGTGCGTAGTGGAGGATTTTAATCTCGCCTTTTATCTCCCCCTAAATTTAAAATGTTGTTATATATATCTATATATATACACACACATTATATATATATATATATATAAAACACGGAAGGGAACTGCACTCTCAAGCTCTCAGCTAAGATTTAAAAGCAAAAATGGAAAGGTTAGTCACCGCATCTGGCCAAATGGGACAAGCTCAGGTACCACGTCAAGGTCCTCTCCAATACCTGAGACCCTAAAACAGCCACACAATGCAAGCTTTCAAATCCAAACAAACTGAAAACAAGGGAAGGGTGCACAGGAATATGTAACCACCCTAGACATATACAAAACACGGAAGGGAACTGCACTCTCATACCGGACCGGGTACACATCCTATGACCCTGCAACATGCTCAGCCCTGGGTGCCACTGGCACTCACAGGAAGCTGTGCTGTCCCCAGAGCCACAAGCAGTTAACCCCAGACAGGTCTGGGTGCAAGAACCATAGGGAAAATTACAAAACAAATTAATGCAACACACAGAGAAAACCCAGCACTCACTTACAAGCTCTCAGCTAAGATTTAAAAGCAAAAATGGAAAGGTTAGTCACCGCATCTGGCCAAATGGGACAAGCTCAGGTACCACGCCAAGGTCCTCTCCAATACCTGAGACCCTAAAACAGCCACACAATGCAAGCTTTCAAATCCAAACAAACTGAAAACAAGGGAAGGGTGCACAGTAGGGATGGGCGAATGTTTCGCAACATTCGAAAAACGGCACAAATTTTAACACATTCGTTCGAATCGAATTTCGAATGTTTACATAACATTCTAACATTCGATTTTCAAATGTTCGGTTTCGAATTTTACGATTACATTCGAAAATATTCGAATTCGAAAAATTCGAATTTAGATTGTAATAGTATTTCTAATGCTTTTTCTTTAAATGTAATATTCGAATTATGCAATATTCGAATTCGAAAAATTCGAATTTATATTGTAATAGTATTTCTAATGCTTTTTCTTTAAATGTAATATTCGAATTATGCAATATTCGAATTCGAAAAATTCGAATTTAGATTGTAATAGTATTTCTAATGCTTTTTCTTTAAATGTAATCTCGAATTCGAAATATTCGAATTTAGATTGTAATAGTATTTCTAATGCTTTTTCTTTAAATGTAATATTCGAATTATGCAATACGTGTATTCGAATTCGAAAAATTCGAATTTAGATTGTAATAGTATTTCTAATGCTTTTTCTTTAAATGTAATATTCGAATTATGCAATACGTGTATTCGAATTCGAAAAATTCGAATTTAGATTGTAATAGTATTTCTAATGCTTTTTCTTTAAATATAATATTCGAATTATGCAATATTCGAATTCGAAAAATTCGAATTTAGATTGTAATAGTATTTCTAATGCTTTTTCTTTAAATGTAATATTCGAATTATGCAATACGTGCATTCGAATTCGAAAAATTCGAATTTAGATTGTAATAGTATTTCTAATGCTTTTTCTTTAAATGTAATATTCGAATTATGCAATACGTGTATTCGAATTCGAAAAATTCGAATTTAGATTGTAATAGTATTTCTAATGCTTTTAAATGTAATATTCGAATTATGCAATATTCGAATTCGAAAAATTCGAATTTATATTCGAATTCGAAAAATTCGAATTTATATTCGAATTCGAAAAATTCGAATTTCGAATGTAGACATTCGATATCATTATAAACATTCGAATTCGAAAGTGACATTCGAAAACTGTAAATAACATTCGATTTTCGAATTTTTAAGAATATTCGTTCTTATCGACATTCGAATTTAGAATTCGAATTTCGGTAATAACATTCGTTCTACATTCGAAATTCGAAAATTTGCACATTCGCCCATCCCTAGTGCACAGGAATATGTAACCACCCTAGACATATACAAAACACGGAAGGGAACTGCACTCTCATACCGGACCGGGTACACATCCTATGACCCTGCAACATGCTCAGCCCTGGGTGCCACTGGCACTCACAGGAAGCTGTGCTGTCCCCAGAGCCACAAGCAGTTAACCCCAGACAGGTCTGGGTGCAAGAACCATAGGGAAAATTACAAAACAAATTAATGCAACACACAGAGAAAACCCAGCACTCACTTACAAGCTCTCAGCTAAGATTTAAAAGCAAAAATGGAAAGGTTAGTCACCGCATCTGGCCAAATGGGACAAGCTCAGGTACCACGTCAAGGTCCTCTCCAATACCTGAGACCCTAAAACAGCTACACACTGCAAGCTTTCAAATCCAAACAAACTGAAAACAAGGGAAGGGTGCACAGGAATATGTAACCACCCTAGACATATACAAAACACGGAAGGGAACTGCACTCTCATACCGGACCGGGTACACATCCGATGACCCTGCAACATGCTCAGCCCTGGGTGCCACTGGCGCTCACAGGAAGCTGTGCTGTCCCCAGAGCCACAAGCAGTTAACCCCAGACAGGTCTGGGTGCAAGAACCATAGGGAAAATTACAAAACAAATTAATACAACACACAGAGAAAACCCAGCACTCACTTACAAGCTCTCAGCTAAGATTTAAAAGCAAAAATGGAAAGGTTAGTCACCGCATCTGGCCAAATGGGACAAGCTCAGGTACCACGTCAAGGTCCTCTCCAATACCTGAGACCCTAAAACAGCCACACAATGCAAGCTTACAAATCCAAACAAACTGAAAACAAGGGAAGGGTGCACAGGAATATGTAACCACCCTAGACATATACAAAACACGGAAGGGAACTGCACTCTCATACCGGACCGGGTACACATCCTATGACCCTGCAACATGCTCAGCCCTGGGTGCCACTGGCACTCACAGGAAGCTGTGCTGTCCCCAGAGCCACAAGCAGTTAACCCCAGACAGGTCTGGGTGCAAGAACCATAGGGAAAATTACAAAACAAATTAATGCAACACACAGAGAAAACCCAGCACTCACTTACAAGCTCTCAGCTAAGATTTAAAAGCAAAAATGGAAAGGTTAGTCACCGCATCTGGCCAAATGGGACAAGCTCAGGTACCACGTCAAGGTCCTCTCCAATACCTGAGACCCTAAAACAGCCACACAATGCAAGCTTTCAAATCCAAACAAACTGAAAACAAGGGAAGGGTGCACAGGAATATGTAACCACCCTAGACATATACAAAACACGGAAGGGAACTGCACTCTCATACCGGACCGGGTACACATCTGATGACCCTGCAACATGCTCAGCCCTGGGTGCCACTGGCACTCACAGGAAGCTGTGCTGTCCCCAGAGCCACAAGCAGTTAACCCCAGACAGGTCTGGGTGCAAGAACCATAGGGAAAATTACAAAACAAATTAATACAACACACAGAGAAAACCCAGCACTCACTTACAAGCTCTCAGCTAAGATTTAAAAGCAAAAATGGAAAGGTTAGTCACCGCATCTGGCCAAATGGGACAAGCTCAGGTACCACGTCAAGGTCCTCTCCAATACCTGAGACCCTAAAACAGCCACACAATGCAAGCTTTCAAATCCAAACAAACTGAAAACAAGGGAAGGGTGCACAGGAATATGTAACCACCCTAGACATATACAAAACACGGAAGGGAACTGCACTCTCATACCGGACCGGGTACACATCTGATGACCCTGCAACATGCTCAGCCCTGGGTGCCACTGGCACTCACAGGAAGCTGTGCTGTCCCCAGAGCCACAAGCAGTTAACCCCAGACAGGTCTGGGTGCAAGAACCATAGGGAAAATTACAAAACAAATTAATACAACACACAGAGAAAACCCAGCACTCACTTACAAGCTCTCAGCTAAGATTTAAAAGCAAAAATGGAAAGGTTAGTCACCGCATCTGGCCAAATGGGACAAGCTCAGGTACCACGTCAAGGTCCTCTCCAATACCTGAGACCCTAAAACAGCCACACAATGCAAGCTTTCAAATCCA